>NC_042616.1:502270907-502533215 GCF_901001135.1 Rhinatrema bivittatum
AATCCAGATGGTAATGATGATGAGGCCGGTTCTGACTCTCTGGAGGATGGGGAAATTCCTCTAGGACTGGAACTGTATAGGACTATGTTGTGGTTCTTTCATAGAGATGAATTACGAGCTCTGAGTTCCCAAATGTTGAAGATGCTGGGAGAACGTGGGGCAGATTCCATGTCTGAGCTAAACAAAAATCTAATTTTGGTTTCATTGCATAAAGTCTCTTGTTTTTTCTCTGTTATGGAGGCCATTCAAGAATTGATTGAGTAGGATGCCCGGGAGGCAAATTTCAAAGGGGTCGGTCTTTGAAAGGCCCCTGGATCCAGTGGTGAGAGAGCATCTGCGTTTTCCGAAAGTGGATGCACTTGTCTGTGCCATCTCTAAGTGAATGACTATTCCCGTGGAGGGAGGAGCAGCCTTGAAGGATGTGCACGATAGAATGATTGAGGCCATTCTTAAGCAAGCATTTGAAGCAGTGGCATGATCTTGCAGATAGCTTCTTGTTGTTCCTTGGAGGCTTGCAATTGTTTACTTCTCTCTCAGGAGGTTGATGACTTTGGAGTGAATTCCAGGGCAGTTTTAGAGCCAGCTGCCACCTTTTTAGCAGATGTTTGCTGCGATTTGGTCCACACCTCAGCCAGAGGGGTGGCTTCGATAATAGCATCCAGGTGTCAGTTATGACTGAGAAATTGGTCGGCTGATGTGACCTACAAGGCTAATCTTTTGAAATTGCCCTTTAATGGCTTGCTCTTGTTTGGGAGCAAATTGGAGAAACTGGCCAGTAAGTGGAATGAATTCCTGGTTCCTTGGTTGTCGGAGTATAACAAGCAGTCGCCGTGCCCCTTTGGCATGAGGAGTCATACCAGGGGTTCCAAACATTTTCGACCCTATAGAGGAGCAACCTTTCAGAGGACTCAACCTTTCAGTAGGTCTTAGACCTTTTGTTCCAGACAGCCCAGGCATGGCGCAGACTTAGGTAGTGGAACCTCTCAAGCCTCCCATTGAAGGTTTGCCAACCCACTCCCGGGAACAGGAGACAGAGGTGCGCCTCTTTTTCTTTTATCAGAGGTCGGTCGAAATCACATCTGATCAGTGGGTCCTGGAGGTGATACAAAAGGGATATGTGCTGGAGTTTTGCAGTGTTCCTAATGATGTGTTTATGGTGTCTCCCCACAGAAGAAGCAGGCAGTGGAGTGTACATTGGCTTCTCTGTCTGAGGGCTGTGGTTCCAGTGCCCACGTCTCAAGAAAATATGAGTCAATTTTCCATTTATTTCATTGTGCCCAAGGAGGGCTCCTTTCGTCCCATCCTGGATCTCAAAGGGGTCAACCGTCATTTGCAGGTGACGCATTTTTGCATGGAAACATTGCGCTCATTGATAATGGAAGTGCAGTCAGGGGAATTTCGACATGAAGCAGGGCAGGGTTTTCCTGCCAGAAGCTCGTATTCAGAAGTTGATAGTGCAGGTGCGTCTCTTGATGAACACTGTATGCCCAACAATGTGGTCTTATCTACAGGTACTTGCGTTGATGGCGGCAATTCTGGAAATGGTGCCGTGGGCGAGAGCGCATATGCATCCTCTTCAGCACTCCCTGATGTCTCGGAGCCCGCAGTCTCAGTATGATTCGATTCGGCTCCACCTGCCGATGGAACTCTGCTCTCACTTCTAGTGGTGGTTGCAAGCAGATCATCTAAGAAAGGGAGTATCTCTGAAATTGCCGGACTGGTTAGTACTCATGATGGATGCGAGCCTCCAGGATTGGGGAGTTGACTGTCAGGAACTGACAGAGCAAAGCCGCTGGAGTGCGAAAGAGTCTCTCTGAAACATCAGTTGGCTAGAAGCCCGGGCGGTCCAGTTGGCATGCTTGCAGTTCAGCAGCAGATTGCAGGGTCAAGTGGTCCGGGTAATGTCGGACAATGCAAAGATAGTGACATCAGTCGGCAGGGAGGAGCCAGCAAGTGTCGCAGGAGATAGACCAACTTATGGAATGGGCAGAAGTACATCTTCAGGAGATCTCGGCCTCACACATTGCAGGAAAAGACAATGTAAGAGCAGACTTTCTCAACAGGGAGTGTCTGGACCCAGGAGAATGGGTATTGTCGGACGAGATGTTTCAGCTGATAGTGGATCACTGGGGCCTTCCATATCTAGATCTGCTGGCGACTTCTCACAGTGCAAAGGTTTCTCAGTTCTTCAGTCACAGGAGAGATCTGAAGTCATTGGGTATTGATGCTCTCATGCAGGACTGGCCGGAGGACCAGCTGCTTTATGCCTTTCCCCGTGGCCCATGTTGGGCAGACTAGTTCGGAGGGTTGAGGGTCACAGAGGGATGGTGGTTTTGGTGGCACCAGATTGACCCAGGAGACCATGGTATGCAGATTTGCAACAGTTCCTGGTAGACTCCCCCCTTCCTGTTTCTGGCGCACAGGAATCTATTGTGGCAGGGACCTGTTCTTCATGAAGATACGACTCTGTTTTGTCTTACAGTATGTCTCTTAAGATGGCTCGATTGCCGAAGCTTGGATATTCTACTGTGGTGATTGCCACCTTACTACAAGCAAGAAAGTTCTCCACTTCTTAGACTATGTGCAGGTTTGGCGATAATTTGAGGCTTGGTGTGAAGATCAAGTGGTGCTTCCTTATTCAGTTAAGATCCCACTCATTTTGGAATTTTTGCAGGATGAACTGAATAAAGGGGTGGTCCTTAATTCCTTGAAGGTACAGGTAGGGCTCTTGCCAGTTTCAGGGTCAGGTGAATGGTGAATCCTTATTGGATCATTCCGATGTGGCCCGTTTTTTGAGAAGCGTGAAACATCTTCGTCCTCCCTTGTGGTTACCAGTACCCTTGTGGAGTCTTAATCTTGTTTTGGATTTCTTGGCGGGCCCTACATTTCAACTGATGCATAGCCTTTCCTTGCGGTTATTGACCTTGAAAATGGTGTTTCTGGTGGCAATATTTTATTTATTTATTTATTTAGATTTATATTCCGCTTTTCGCACTTTTTTCAATGCTTCAAAGTGGATTACATTCAGGTACTGTAGATATTTCCCTATCCCCAGAGGGCTTGCAATCTAAGTTATATTCTGTGCATCAAATGTCCGAGCTGCAAGCCTTGTTTTGCCAGGAGCAGTTCCTTCAGGTGACTCCAGGAGCAAAACAGCTGCGTTCTGTTCTTTCTTTTTTGTCAAAAGTGGTCTTGGATTTTCACTTGAATCAGTCCATTTCTCTGCTGATCTGGGTAGGGAAAGAGATGTGCAGGAATATCTCCTGTTGCGGTCCTTGCATGTCAAGAGACATGTTGTGAGGTATCTGGAGGTTTCTAAACCTCAAGAAGTGAAACCCATGATTTAACAATAAACTTAAAGAAACTAAATTTGCATTATGCAAAAAAGAAAGAGTTTGGAGAAAACTTAAAACACAAGATTCTTTAACCTCCTACTGGAAACATTTGGCTTTTTATAAAAAAAATGATAAATAAATAAAAAAAAGATTACTATAGTAGGAAAATCATTAGTTATGCACAAAATCCAAAAATTCTTTTTGAAATAGTTAACTTATTAATGATCCAACACCAGTAAACAGCGAAACCGATACAGATTTGAGCCAAAAGTTGACTTTATTTTTTAACAACAAAATTAATACATTAAGGGCTGAACTTGATAATATACCTTCTCAAGAAATAAAATTAATTCCCAAAGATAGTGTGTGGACTACTTTTGATGACATTTCTGTACAGGAGGTAGAAATTCTAATTAATAATCTAAACCCTGCAAGTCATCCTAATGATTCAATTCCAATTCTGGCTCTGAAACAGATTTCAACCTTAATTGCCCCAGCTATTACTGATATAATAAATACATCTTTACATGAAGGTTTCCTTCCTGATTCACTTAAACATGCCATTATCAAACTGATTCTTAAAAAGAAGACTTTGGATTCAACAGTACTGAATAACTATCGGCCAATTTCTAACCTCTCATTTCTGGCTAAACTCATTGAGAAAGTTGTACTCAAACAATTTATGGTCTATATTGATAATAGTGATATTTTATATCCATCGCAATTTGGATTTTGTAAACATTTCAGCACCGAAACACTTCTGTTATGACCAGAGTAGTGGACCCTTGGCCGGCCGTGCGGAGGGGTGATAGAACGTAAGGTGAACTCTGCAGAGATGGAAAGGCGGGAGGCGGCATGGAGCCAGGAGACCGAGCAGGAGCTTCACCCTGGAAGTCTGACCGGACCGCTGGTAATTAGGTGTGGTCTCCTGGGATGACGGGTCAGCAGCGTGAAGACGATCCAAGTACTGGGCAGGCGGCAAACAAGGAACACCGACAGATGAACCGGAGTCAGGAGCCAGGAAGTCAGTCCGAGGGTGAGGCAAGGCTGGAAATGGAACTGCGAACTGGAGCAGGAGCGGAGGCTGGAACAGGAATGGAGCTGGATCAGGAACGGAAGCTGGATCAGGAACGGAAGCTGGAACAAGGCTGGAGCAGGAACGAAGGCAGGATCAAGTTGAAGCAGGAATGGAACAGCAACTAGCTACTTACAGGGAGTGAACCTTGTTGCAGGGCAATCCTCTGGAGCAGGGACAGGATTTAAATACCCTACCGGCGTCTGACATCACTATGGGGGCCGACCAAGATTTCCCACGCCTGCAGCTTTAAGAGTTGCCTCTTCGCGCACGCGCGCGTACTTTGGGGGGGCGGAGCCAAGCTGGAGAACTCGACGGCGTCTCCCTCGTGGAGACGCTGCAGCGGGGAAAGGCCTGTACAGGCCTAGAACAGCTCCAGGGAGGCCGGCTGGAGCTTGGGGTCGGCAACGGAAGTAAGAGCCTGGTCGCTGGAGTCGCGACCGGGATCGCAACAACTTTTACTTTCACTTACAGATACAGTCCTAAAAGAATTCAATAACGGTCATCGTTACCTTCTAGTTCTCCTTGACCTGACAGCGGCTTTTGATACAGTAAATCATGATATCCTCTTTAAGTCCTATTTCAGACTTTCTGAAATAGGACTTAAAGATCAAACTCTTTCATGGTTTTCTTCTTATCTTAATAACCGTACATATCAGATTTACATTAATAACACACTTTCTGAAATTTTTCTGTTAAGAACAGGAGTACCACAGGGATCATCTCTTTCCGCCACTCTTTTCAACATTTACATGTTGCCTATTTGTCATTTATTATCTGGATTACAACTCATTTATTACATATATGCAGATGACATCCAGGTTCTCATTCCAATTAACGATTCAATAGAAAAAACTTTCAAAATGACCATCATGTACTTAAACATTATAAAACAATTATTAAATCAGATGAAGATGAGTCTAAATGTCGCAGAAAACAAAATAATGTTATTTGAACATAAGCAGCTGCCCACTGATCAAGTCAAAGTTATTACCTTAGACAACTGTACAATTACACTAGGCTCCAAAATGCGCGATCTAGGTTTCTGGCTAGATCCAGAACTTAGTCTCAAACATCACATTTCCGCCAAAATTCAAGAAGGGTATTACAAATTGCTTTTACTCAGATGCCTAAAACCACTCTTAAATCAATCTGAATTCAAAACAGTTCTTCAGGCCCTATTATTTACCAACATAGACTACTGTAATTCCTTATTTCTTGTCTCCCTCAAACATCCATTAGACCACTTCAGATACTGCAGAATTCTGCTGCCAGAATTCTTACCGGAGCAAACAAAAAAGATCACATAACTCCTGTTTTGATTGCCCTTCACTGGTTACCAGTCGAGTTCAGAATTAAATATAAAACGTGTCTAATCAATAAATATATTTATGACAATCACATTGATTGGCTGAACGCAGTCTTGTGTATACATACTCCTCAACGCAACCTGTGCTCAGCCAATAAAGGCTTACTTTCCATTCCCTTGGTGGCATCTGCTAAACTTAACAGCAGTCAGAGAAAGAGCTGTCTCATTAGCTGGCCCAAAACTATGGAATAGCTTACCTGTTGAGTTAAGACTCCAGAAAAACCTAAAAGTGTTTAAAAAGTCATTGAAAACATGGCTTTTTAATCAAGCATATGGAACAGACAATAGCCAGTAACGTTTTCTTCTTATGTTTGTTAACTTTTGAATTTTGATTTTTACTATTTTATATTGTTTAGGTTTAGTTTTAAGAATTTTAATTTTTTAGACTTTTGTTATTTTGACTTTATATTTAATATGGATAACGATAGCTTTTAACTTTGTTTATATGGAATTATCATTTATACTTATGTTTATGTAAATGTCAATGATTTTATTGAATATGTAAACCATTGTGAAGGCTAACCCCATACATCGGTATATAAAATCGATTAAGTAAATAAATAAATAGATAAATAAACCTTTCCAAAAGACGGATCACTTGTTTGTCCTTCATGGTGGAGGTAAACAGGGCGAGCCAGCTTTGCCGGCTACAATGGCTCACTGGATTAAGGAGGTAGTCCCGGCTGCGTATATAGATGCTGAAAAGCAGTTGCCTACACAAGTTAGGGCTCATTCCACTAGAACTCAGGCAGTGTCATGGGCAGAAGTTAGATTGTTCTCTCCCATCAACATTTGCCAAGCTGCGATGTGGTCCTCCTTACACACCTTTTCCAGGTATTATCATCTGGATGTGCAAGTCCGGGAGGATGCAGGCTTTGCATGTGCGATTTTGACAGGACCATGGGCAGCCTCCTGCCCTGTTCGAGAGTAGGATGGGTACATCCCACTGGTCCTGAATTCATCTGTCTGGGTGCTAGGAAATGTGAAATTACTACTTACCTGATAATTTCCTTTTCCTTAGACCAGATAGATGAACTCAGCTTCCCACCTTTGGCTGCCGAATATTGTGTTATGGTCCTCCTGCGTGAGTACATGATCCAGGGGTTACTGGTAAGTGTTACTGCAGTTCCTAGACTAGTGTTAATACATTCTTGGTCTGAGCTCAGTGTTTCCTGTTGGATGAGTATTGAAATGGTTATCTGTTATTAATCAAGATTTTGCTAGTCTGTCCACAGTTGGCTTTTGAAGAGAATGCTGGCAGGCTGATGTCACTGTAGGAGTATATATACCATGACGTCAGTTTGCTTCATCTCCATCTGCTGGTAGAGATGCATAACCCACTGGTCCTGAATTCATCTGTCTGGTTTAAGGAAAAGGAAATTATCAGGTAAGTAATAATTTCTCAATATTTCACTGCAAGGGAAGTAGTAGGAATATAAAACCTATAGCAATTAAATTAAAAATCAATGGAAGTCATAAACTAAAAATGTCTAAATATTGCATAGAAAATACTGTAGACCAGAAAGAGAAATGACAAATAAGACAAACTTAAAACTGAGTATTTTTTAAAAACCCAATATGGCTATGTTTTGGCAGATCTGCCTGCTTCAGGGTAAACCCTTATATAAATATTTTTTTCTTAAAAATATAACAATCCAAATACAATAACAAACATAGAACAATAAAATCAATCATGTTCATCAAGAAATGTTCAAAACTTGAAATGTTACTGTCCTGGTAGTGCATAGAACTTTGTCCAAATTGCTGTGTAGTCCAGGAGAAATTCATACTTTGTTCTCATGTGGTGTGGAGATCCATGCTTGGTGATCCAAACAACCTCTTCATCCTGATGCCTAATTGTGGTCCCTCCAATTGAAAGATCCTTCCCAAGTGCTCAAATGGCTACCAGTCCACTAGGGCGGAGTCTAAGGGTATATGTATATATCTGTCTGGAACCAGAAGATCTGTGTAATTAAAAATTGAATAAATGTGTCAGATAGAGAAGAAGGGGAAATAATTTTATTTTGTACACAAAACAAAGTTGCTGAAAAAAATTTAACTTGAAGAAATGTACATAGTTTTTGACAGCTAGCTAGCTAGATATTTTGAAAGCCCATTGAATATGGTGGTAATATATTACTTGGTCGTATGCCCTGCATACCATATAGTAACATAATAAATGACAGCAGATAAAGACCAAATCGTCCATCCAGTCTGCCCAGAAAGGTGCTCAGGGTTGTCTCTACCCTGAAATCATCAGGTAAAGAGTACTAGAGGAGGGACCAGCAACCCCTAACATTCTGTTGCGGATCTCAGGTAGTTGAAACAGGCATGTATATGGTACATGAAGCAAATTTGGCCTATGAGATCTTAATGCCTGTATTGGTTGATAAAATTTTCAGCTCAGTGTTAAAGCACATTGGAGTGTCACCAGTTAGAGCTCTGTGGATAGGAGTGAAAATTTGAATTTTTCTGCTATTGCACTGGCAGCTAGTGCAATGAACGATGTAATGTGATCTCTGATGCAGGCACCTGTCAATACTTGAGCAGCTGCATTTTGAACTGCCTGTAGAGCATTCTAGGTTGATGCAGGTAGTCCAAGATACAGAGAGTTGCAATTATTGAGATCTGTGAGTACAAGGGCTTGGAGGACTATCCTGAAATCATATATTGGTAAGACTGGTTTTAGTTTGCACAACTTAAAGGAAGCAGTCTTCACAACTGACTTTATATTGGGTCATAATGAGAGGGCCGGATCAATCACAATTCTCAAATTTCAGGCCTGTAATAAGGTGGGGCTAGTTAAGTCAGCTGATTGACCTTTTCAATACTACTTTAGAATCAGGAATAGTTTGAGAGGACTGGAGACAAGTGAAAGTAATGAGGAGGCTGTGAACTACAGGCCTTTTAGTCTGATTTTTGTGGTGAGCAAATTAATGGAATCATTGCTAAAACAGAGGATAGTGCAATTTCTGGAATCCGATGGATTACAAGAACTGAGGGAGCATGGCTTTTCCCAGAGTTATGTCTTTTCAGACAAATGTGATCAATCTCTTTGGGTGACTAGAGAATTGGATCAGAAGAGAGCTCTATATGTAATGTACTTGGATTTCAGTAAGGCCTATGATATGGTTTGGCATAGGTGACTTGAGCACCCTATGAATGGGTCCTAAAGTGACCAATTGGGTTAGAAACTGGTTGAATGGGAGGAGACAAAGGGCGGTGATAATGGAGTTCACTCCAAGGAGAGGAGTTATTAGTGCTGTGCCTCAGAGCTTGATCTTTGGACAGGTTATTTTCAACATTTTCGTGACCTACATTGTGGAAGGATTATCAGGACAGGTTTGTCTTTTGCCAATGATACCAAAATCTGCAATAGGGTAGATAGCCAGAAAGGTGTGAAAAACATGAGAAGGGATCTAGCAAAGCTAGAGGAATGGTCTAGGGTTTGGCTGCTAAGAATGAATGCTAAAAAATGCAGAGTTTTGCATTTCGGTTGCAAAACAACAAGGGAGAGGTATAGTAGAGAGGGTGAAAGTCTTCTGAGAGTGAAAGAAGAACGGGATCCCATCCGATGGTCTTAAGGTGGCCAAACAGGTGGATAAGATGATGGCAAAAGCTAGAAAGATGCTTGGGGGCATAGAAAGAGGAATGTTCAGCAAAAAAATGAAGATTATATTGCCCCTGTGTAGGTCCCTGGTGAGATCTCATTTGGAATACTGTATTCAGTTCTGGAGACTGCATCTTCAAAACGATATAAACCGGTTGGAGTCAGTCTGGAAGGTGGTTGCTAAAATGGTGAGTGGTCTTCATTCTAAAGCATATGGGAATAGACTTAAAGATCTAGCATGTATAGCATACCCTAGAAGAAATATAGGTTAGCAGCAATATTATAAACACATTTAAACACCTCCAAGGTTTCCATGCACAGGAAGCAGGCCTCTTTCAAAGGAAAGAAGGCTCTATATGGTGGATGAGGGTTAAAGCGGGTAGACTCGAGTAATTTAAGGAAATATTTCTTTACAGAGCAAGTAGTGGATGCATGGAACACCAGTAGTTAATGAACATTTAGAAGAGGTAGTATTACCCAAAGTGACTTACTGGCTCCGTTCTGACAGATATGATTCAAAACAGGACAGTCCAGGCAATGTCCAGTGTGCGATAGTAAGATTGAGAGGTTTAGAGGGTTGAATGCTTGTCATAGTTTTCTAATACAAGTTTAAATTTACCACCTTTATTAAAGCCTGAAACAAACTCATCAAAGCTAGATAGCAACAGTGTTTTGTTACTTTGTGCTGGCCAGAAACCAAATTGATAAGAATTGAGAACATCATCAATAATTCCTAGAGTTGGTTCAGTACTACACCTTATATTACCTTTGCCAAGAAAGGCAAGGAGGATATTGGTTGGTAGTTTGTAGGATTCACAAAATCTAAAGATGTTTTTTAACACTTTGATACTAAAGCCTGTTTAAGAACACAGGGCAGCTGGCTTTCTGAAAGAGAAGCATTCACCAGCTTAATGGCAAATACACCAGTATCAATATGAAAGGCTTTCAGCAACATAATAGAACAGGAGTTCTGCAAGCAGTGGGAAGGATTCATAGTAGCAATAAGCTGAGTTATCTCAGTAGAGCTTATCAGAGTAAAGTTCTCCTATTTGTCTACTGGATCATTCTTTGTGGTTCTTTTACCAAGATTTGTATTTTCTGTAGTATGTTATGTGTACTGCCCTGAGCCTGCTGGGTTGGTGGTTAATAAGCTTGATTAAATACTAATAATATAAAAATGTCCCACTGGTACCCTTTCCACACAAATGGGCTCCGTTGTCACAAGTGACTGCTAAAATGTAAAACAAAAAATGCAATGGTGCTATTTTTTGAGAAAGTAGTGGTTATTTTATTTATTTAATTTAGTTATTAACCATTTTTCCAATCAACATCAGACTATCCAAAGCAGGGTGCTTTACATAAATGAATCAATGACATAATAAAAAATATAGAATAAAACTATGACAAATTAAAAACACCCAACCCAATCACCAGCAGTTCTGTCATGAAAGCAACTGCCCACTCCAACAGCTCCACTCCAGCCAAAAGTTGAATTAACTTACACTTCCTCCCTTCCTCTCTCCATCTGCTCCTTCCTGCTTCCCCACGAGCCTCAAATACCTACCTCTCTTTTCTATTCAAATCTTCCCCAAATCTTCCCCGATCCAGCAGCTGTGCCAGCATTAACCATCTCTCTGGAAACATGCAGGTCTTAACCTTCTTTTGAAACCGAAGATAATTTAGCTGTGCTCTAATGTCTAGTGGAAAGCTATTCCATAACGTTAGTGTAGCTACTGTACATGCCCTGGCTTTTATCTGCACCAAATTGTCTTCTTCTATTGAAGAAACAACTATTAAAGCTTGTTAGCTTGAATGAAGCTATTGCCATGGGGTGTATTAACCAATCTTATTCAACAGGTAACCAAGTCCTTACCTTGCATTGTACCGAAAATTAATATCAGCTTAAACTTAGCTGTTACACTTATGGGAATCCAATGATGGGTGATGGGTATGCAGCAATGAAATAATATAATCTTTTCTTATTTACCCAAGATAATCACGTGATCATTACTTGTTTTTTAAAACCAAAATATCTTTATTAGTGATTTCTTCATTGACTCTTTTGGTGAAATTTGGGTGTCAAAATTTACATCCTTGATTAGAATGATGGTTGATTTAAGAGCTTTTTTTGATTTAAGCAACATCAACTACAGAGTGACAGCAATGCATCCTTATGACCAAACTTACTTGTCGTTACTAAAAAAAACCTCCAAACTTTGATTCAACCATAAACAAAGCCCTGTGAGGTTCTTCTGTCTTAGAGGCCAATATATGAAATTGCGAATAGCTTCACAAATGCGATAACACATGGAAACATGGCAAATCACAGGAAACGGGACTGCTGCATCAAGGCCTGATCGTGATGAAAGTTTAATGTCCCTATCATCTTATAGCCTGGTTATGGAAAGGAGGAGACTGAGAAGATGAGGGTGTTCGGAAGCAGTCATCCCAACTCTCTTAAGGGTAAAGAAACGCTCCACCTCCTTTGCATATAGCAGAGCCTGGAAAGTATTTGAAGTCTGGTATAGAAAAAGGGGTAAATCTCCATTTAAGGCACAGATAGGGACAATCTTAGAATTTCTACAGGGCAACCTGGACAAGGGTCTCTCTGAAGGTGCAGGTAGCAGCATTGACGTGTTAAAGTGGCCAGGTGGAGGGAAGCTCAGTAAGTTCCCATCTGGACTTAGCATGTTTCCTTAATGCTGTAAAACATGTGCACCCTGCTATCTGACATGTAATGCCAGTGTGGGACTTAAACCTGGCACTGAGGGCCCTAATGAGAGCCCCTGAGGAAAGCGTCAATTAAAGATGTGACTATAAAGATGGTATTCTTGGTAGTGATTGCTCAGCCAGAAGGATCTCCAAAATCCAAGCACTGTGTGCTGATATCTATACTTGATGTTTCATGAAGATATGATCACAATTCACCCACTCACTTCTTTTCTTTCTAAACTAGTGTCAAAATCCCATATGAATCAGCAGATATACTCCACCTTCCTAAATGTGGGTAGAGATGGGGATCAAAGGGAAGCCTTCATCTGATGGATGTCAGGAAGGTTCTGCTAAGATACCTCAAGGATACGAATGATTTCAGGAAATCGGACAGAATGCTTGTACTGTTAGGGGCCAGAGAAAGGATTGGGCAGTGTCCAAAGTGTCTGTCGCAATGTGGATCAAAGAAATAACCATGGCAGCCTATATTGGAGTAGGCAGCCAAATGCCACCCAAGCTGAACACTCATTCAACAAGAACCCAGGCCTTATCCTGGGCAGAATATATTGGTTTCCCCCACAAGATATGTGTAAGATAGCAACATCATCTTTGTTGCGTTCATTTGTAAAGCATTATAAATTGGATCTACATGCAAGAGCAGACTCTGAATTCGATAGGAGAGTTGTAGGGGCTATCAAAGCCTTATCCCACCTGAGGTAGATATTGCTTTCTCGTGTTACCCTTGTCTGGGCTGGTCTGACAGGACAAAGAGGAAAATGAAATTTAAAGTTTCCCATTAATATCCTTTCCGGAGTCCTGAGAGATCAGTCCAGAACCCAACCGGGATAGTAAAGTTGAGCTACTTATTTCAAAGATAACAGATATAAAGGAAAGAATACATTTTTCATTATAAGAATTGTATTTATTCTTTGACTTTTGCTTTGTCCTCCACTAATAAAAAAAAATAAAACAGGGGAAGAATGCATGCAGTTAATTTAGGCCCTTCTGAACTATAAGGTGAAAGGGATTCCAGGAGAAGAAAAACAGGTGAACCTGTTCACAGACGGGATGAGCAAATGAATGGATTATTTGTCCTTCTATAAAAGGGGATGAAGCAGAATCAGCAAAATAGAGAGAAGCTAGGACAAGAGGCTACAGGCAAGTTACCTTGCTTTCTCAGAATATATAGGCTCAGATGTCAGAAAAGAAGTTGTTCTCTGCCTCCACCTGCTGGTGCAAGAGTGTAACCCATTTGTCTGGACTGGTCTGTCAGGATTCGAGGAAAGGAAATTAATGGGTAAGTTCAAATTTCACTTATCTAAATGAACCCAACTCAAAAATTACAGATTGATCTAAAACCTATGATCAATGTTCAAATTAAATTTGTGCAGAACACCTCATCTCCAAATGTGTACAAATATTAGTGAGCAGTTTGGATCAGTACTGGAATTAATATAAATAGTTTTTTATTATCTACATTTTGAAAAACTTTGCATACATTTGGAGTTAAGGTATTATTTGTAAATTTAATTTAAAAATTGGAGGCCGACAGTCACTCAGCAGTGCATGGTTCGGAGAAATGTATCCTTGAAGGATACTAATGAAACAGAGCATCCCAACAGAGAGGTTCCAATAAAAGTAAATGTAGTTCATGTGCCTATATGTAAAATATCACCTGAGCTAAAGATTTCCAAATTATCCCTAAGAACTGAAAAGCAGGTTGTTAATAGAAACAAAAAATACACTTTGAAATGTCTGTATGCCAATGCCAGAAGTCTAAGAAATAAGATGGGAGAGTCTATAGCAGTAAATGATGAGATTGACATAATTGGCATCACAGAGACCTGGAGGAAGGAGGATAACCAATGGGACACTGCTATATCAGGGTACAAATTATATCACAATGATAGGGAGGATCAACTTGGTGGGGGTGTGGCACTTTATGTCCGGGAGGGTATAGAGTCCAACAAGATAAAGATCACACAAGAGACTAAATGCTCAGTAGAGTCTATATGGGTAGAAATCCCATGTGTGTTGGGTAAGAGTATAGTGATAGGAGTATACTACCACCCACCTAGAAAAAATGGTCACACAGATGATGAAATGCTAAGAGAAATCAGGGAAGCTAACCAATTTGGCAGTGCAATAATAATGGGAGATTTCAATTACCCCAATATTGACAGGGTAAATGTAACATCAGGACTTGCTAGAGACATAAAGTTCCTAGATGTCATAAATGACTGCTTCATGGAGCAATTGGTTCAGGAACCAACAAGAGAGGGAGCTATTTTAGATTTAATTCTTAGTGGAAAGCAGGATTTGGTGAGAGAGGTAATGGTGGTGGGGCCACTTGGCAATAGTGACCATAACACTATCAAATTTAAACTAATAACTGGAAGGGGGACAATAAGTAAATCTACAGCTCTAACACTAAATTTTCAAAAGGGAAACTTTGATAAAATAAGGAAAATAGTTAGAAAAAAACTGAAAGGTGCAGATGCAAAGGTTAAAAGTGTTCAACAGGCATGGATATTGTTTAAAAATGCAATCCTAGATGCGCAGTCCAGATGTATTCCACGTATTAAGAAAGGTGGAAGGAAGGCAAAACGAATACCGGCAGGGTTAAAAGGTGAGGTGAAAAAGGCTATTTTAGCCAAAAAAAATCCTTCAAAAATTGGAAGAAGGATCCATTTGAAGAAAATAGGATAAAGCATAAGCATTGTCAAGTTAAGTGTAAAACATTGATAAGACAGGCAAAGAGAGAATTTGAAATGAATTTGGTCATAGAGGCAAAAACTCATAATAAAAACTTTTTAAAATATATCCGAATCAAGAAACCTGTGAGGGAGTCAGTTTGACCATTAGATGACGGAGGAGTTAAAGGGGCTCTTAGGGAAGATAAGGTCATTGCAGAAAGATTAAATTAATTCTTTGTTCCCATGTTTACTAATGAGGATGTTGGGGAGATACCAGTTCCAGAGATGGTTTTCAAGGGTGATGAGTCAGACGAACTGAACCAAATTACTGTTATTGTTTGGGATAGTTGTGGGTGGATCCTTGGGCCGGTGGCAGATGACCACGCCCCCGGGGGAAGATCCCGAGAGGGACCACCGGTCAGGCTCAGGGTTTGGAGACAGATACATACTAGTTCTTTTATTAAACAGTATATTGAACCACCGGAGGTGGCAGTAGTGAGCTGGAAGCGCCCGGCTGGGCTGTAGTCCCTCAGAGACTGGAACAGCGATCCCAGGATGGCAGAGCTGTAGAGAAACTAGGTATAATGAGTAGGCAGGGTATGCAGAGTTCAGGAATAGAACCTTGATGGTAACACTCACACAATAGACTCTTGAAGCAGTCCAGGAGCTAGAATGGATTAGGCCGTCAAGGAGCGAGTACCTCGTTCCAGGGAAAGCTCTGAGAGAAAGATGGTAACTCACTGGTGTTGTAGGTAGCGATGACTTCCTGGCAGAAGTGGTATTCAGAAGCAGGTCCGAGAACATGGGCCCTCGAGGAGCAAGTGCCATTTCTAGACTGCGACCTGAAAGGCAAAAGAGAAAGCGAGGCCCCAGAGGAGCGGGTACTCCTGGTAAAGTTCGAGGAGGCAGAGTAGCAAGGTATGCAGAGAGCGAATCCCATCCGCAGCGATACCTGGAGAAAGCTCTTGCTAACTCGATTAGTTAGCAATTTCAGAGACCTTTAAATATCCGGTGATGATGTCATCTCAGGGGGACGCCCCTGAGGTTCGCGCCACTGCTGGTACTTGAGTTGGGGCTGCGCCGCGCGTGCGCCCTTAGGCTTCTGGGAAAGATGGCAGAGTGCAGCGTCTAGCCAGCCCGGGGAAGCTGGAGGAGGTCAGCAAGATGACGCCGTGGCAGGCAAACATCCAACAAGCAAAGAGGGAGTCGCCAAATAGATAAATTGGGCAGAGTGGAGACGTCGGGCAACGACGGTCACAACAATCACTATGAACCTGGAAGATGTAGTAGGCCAGATTAACAAACTAAAGAGTAGCAAATCACCTGGACTGGATGGTATGCATCCTAGGGTACTGAAGGAACTCAAAAATGAAATTTCTGGTCTGTTAATTAAAATTTGTAACCTATCATTAAAATCATTAATTGTACCTGAAGACTGAAGAGTGGCCATTGTAACCCCAATATTTAAAAAGGGTTCCAGGGGTGATCTGGGAAACTATAGACCAGTGAGTCTGACTTCAGTGCCGGGAAAAATAGTGGAAACTATTCTAAAGATCAAAATCGTAGAGCATATAGAAAGACATGGTTTAATGGAACACAGTCAACATGGATTTACCCAAGAGAAGTCTTGCCTAACAAATCTGCTTCATTTTTTTGAAGGGGTTAATAAACATGTGGATAAAGGTGAACCAGTCGATGTAGTGTATTTGGATTTTCAGAAGGTGTTTGACAAAGTCCTCATGAGAGGTTTCTAAGAATAGGAGGTAATGTCCTTTTGTGGATTACAAACTGGTTACAAGACAGGAAACAGAGAGTAGGATTAAATGGTCATTTTTCTCAGTGGATAAGGTAAACAGTGGAGTGCCTCAGGAATCTGTACTTGGACCGGTGCTTTTCAATATATTTATAAATGATCTGGAAAGGAATAAATGAACGAGGTTATCAATTTTGCGGATGATACAAAATTATTCAGAGTTAAATCACAAGCGGATTGTGATACATTACAGGAGGACCTTGCAAGACTGGAAGATTGGGCATCCAAATGGCAGATGAAATTTAATGTTGACAAGTTCAAGGTGTTGCATATAGGGAAAAATAACCCTTGCTGTAGTTACACGATATTAGGTTCCATATTAGGAGCTACCACCCAGGAAAAAGACCTAGGCATCATAGTGGATAATACTTTGAAATTGTCGGCTCAGTGTGCTGCAGCAGTCAAAAAAGCCAACAGAATGTTAGGAATTATTAGGAAGGGAATGGTTAATGAAACTGAAAATGTCATAATGCCTCTGTATCGCTCCATGGTGAGACCGCATCTTGAATACTGTGTACAATTCTGGTCGCCGCATCTTAAAAAAGATATAGTTGTGATGGAGAAGGATACAGAGAAGGGCAACCAAAATGATAAAGGGAATGGAACAGCTCCCTTTTGAGGAAAGGCTGACGAGGTTAGGGCTATTCAGCTTGGAGAAGACACAGCTGAGGGGGAATATGATAGAGGTCTTTAAGATCATGAGAGGCCTTGAACGAGTTGATGTGAATCGGTTATTTACACTTTCAGATAATAGAAGTACCGGGGGCATTCCATGAAGTTAGCAAGTAGCACATTTAAGACTAATCGGAGAAAATTCTTTTTCACTCAGTGGACAATTAAGCTCTGGAATTTGTTGCCAGAAGATGAGGTTAGTGCAGTTAGTGTAGCTGGGTTCAAAAAAGGTTTAGATAAATTCTTGGAGTAGTCCATTACCTGCTATTAATCAAGTTTACTTAGGTAATAGCCACTGCTTTTAATTGCATCAGTAGCATGGGATCGTCTTGGTGTTTGGGTACTTGCCAGATTCTTGTGGCCTGGTTTGGCCTCTGTTGGAAACAGGATGCTGGGCTTGATGGATCCTTGGTCTGACCCAGCATGGCAATTTCGTATATTCTTATGTTCTTACTGATGATAACATCATTGAAACATGATGACTGCTGCTTGTGTTCAGCCTGTTTCTTTGAAGTTGTTTTCCTACATTTTCCAATAAATTCTCAGTTTTCTTGATCTTCAGCTTTTCAGTGGGGTGTTTTTGTTTTTTGTTGAATTCATTATCCCACAGCTTCACCTACAGTACTTGAATTTAATCCGCTCTGAAATGCCTGAAAAATGGAATATAAATCAAATAAATAAATAATGAAATTGGATTGAGTTTAGAAATATCTAACAACTACCATCTTTACAATTGGACATTTAAAGTTATGCAACTCATAAAAAAAAAGTTTCTTTCTTTCACTTTCATCAGTCTACTGTAAACAGTTTGTTTCACCGTAGATCCTTTTTTCTGTGGTTTATTTTTTGCTCCCTTGATCCACTTTGGGTTTACTGATTTATCATAATTTAGTTAAGTACACACACATCATGACTCCCAATAAATCCCATTACATTTGTTGTGTTATTTTTTAGCAGTCTTATATGACATTGAAGCTTATTTGCATAGATGGAGTATCATGGTACTTTTCTATACTTGTTCAGGTTTCAGGAAATTATGCACTCTAATTATGAGGAAGATCACCAATATATTCTGATACTGACAGATATTCATGCTGATTTTTGCCATGATTTTGGATGTAACATTTACCTTCCTGGTGGTGGGAGGTGGAGTTCTTTTCACCTAATCCAGTTTGATTTATAACCTTGACACAGTAAAATGAATAATCTTAATCTAATCCTATTTACCTAGAAGTGTATTCACTCTCTACCTAGCTTGTTGCACTCTCTACTTAATTTGTTTGAAGCTAGGTAGAGAGTGCATTGTACAAATCAACTTCTCTTGTACCTTTCATCAGTTGAAATGACAGACAATCAGTCTTCGGTGATGCGTATTGTGTTGTTCGTACCTCCTACTGTGTATGTATAACCATTCACACTACCTACCCTACCCCCACTAAACCCCATGCCAAGTTAAAAGTGCCTCCATTTACAATGGTATAAATGGTAGAGTGACATGTTGTTCTCTCTCTCCCCCCCCCCCCCCCCCAAACAGCATATGTAATAAAAACCTTTTCACCCGGGAATGCACAGAAAAATGGGTAGTTATTTCTGGTGTTAAAATCCGCATTGCTGTGTGTACTCTATCGCATTTGACATTAGGAGCTGCTCATTACCATTAATTCTGCCCAAACTCCTCCCACTTGCATACCAAATGACACATTTGCAAACTAGCGTGCATTGCACTATTTAATGGGTACGTCACAGCTAATGCGCTTGCATTAAGGCCCAAACACGAAATGATAAATGACAGACCGCATCATTCTTCAAAATACGTTATGCGTTAACGCACGTGTTAACGCCATAACACATGCAGAAAATGCTGTACCGCACAGCGGGAATGCAAATTTTTTTTGGGGGGTAGGATCGGTAATGAGTTTGGGGCGGGAATTAGTTAAATTAAGGAACATATCGCACCGTGCGATAGCATAACGCATGCTATTGCATGGTCTTAACGCCAGAAATAACTACACCTTTTTCCCTGGCGTTAAGCTGTGAGATATGCCTGAAATGGCCATAAAGCAATTCGCAATAAATTTTTGGAATTGCATTTTGGCCATTTCTGGGCTTAGCTGGGAGAGGGGAGTGGAGTAGAGTAGGTAGAGAGAGAGAGAGCGAGCCTCTGGGGAGGCCCTCACTGTGTGCACCTATTTATAGCTCTATAGGAGGGCCGCCTAATAGGTCGAGGTGAGGTGTTAGTGGTGGTTTAGGGTTTAGGAACCATTTTTACATGTAGAGTGAGATGTACGAACAGCACAGTACACCTTGGTGAAGATTTGACATTTGGAGTAGGAAAGTCTTACAAAGATGACATTTTGTACTATGTCCTCTCACCCTATCATGATGGTACCCTGTAATACAGTCTGTCTCTCTCTCTCTCTCTCTCTCTCTCTCTCTCTCTCTCTCTTCCCCCCCCCCAGCCGCAGCTTGCCAAACATTTGGGTTTACTGCACAGTGAAGTAAACTTTCAACACTGCATGATAATACCAATGCAAAGTACTAAGTTACTGCATGGTGTGATAACTCCAAACTTTCCCTAAACATGCCTCTTTTTGTTATCACTGCCTTATTAAAACTTTTGGATTAATCTAGGGGCTAATTAGGTGTCTGTTTTCCAGTATTTAAGGATTCTTTGGGGGGTACTAAAATTTGATGTTTACAGTATCTGTGTTCATGCATCGGTACTATTGTTGGGAACTTTTTCTGACTGAATCAAATACATACATTTGTGTAGCTCAGGAGTCTTCAGCATGGAAAAACTACAGAAACAAAGCGGAGGATCCAGGGGTAGACAAAGGAGGGGTGAAAGTATTAGGGGAGTTTTTCCGTTTTTTTATCTAATAAACACCTATTTTATTTATTTTGCATTGGGAGTGATTTATAAAGGTTTATCAGTTAAAACCTAAAATCAGATGCTCTAGTTATAAAATATCTGCTTCTATGTATAAATTGGGGTTATTACGTGTACATGTTATATTATTTTAAGCACCTAAGATATAACTGTGTATGTTTATAGAATGAAAAGGGAAAGTATGTGTTTTCTTGCATTGGAAGTAGTCGTGTGTACTGAAACATGACTACTACTCTATAGTTTGGAGCAAAACTATGCTGTATTTTATAAACTGTGCCGCTTCCGCCCCACAGCATTAATCTCCGTTTGTCCATTTACACGCAGAAATGCTGTACAGCGAATAGGTTCGAAAGTTAGGATCCCTGTGTCTAGAATATAAACGCTCTGGAGAAAGGACTATCATTTTTTTATTTGTACAGCACTACATACATCTAGTAGTGCTAGTAAAATGATTAGTAGCGAAATAGTAGCAGTATTAGTAGTGAAGTAGTGTCCATGAGTGTAATACAGATATTTTTAGTACATTAAAAACAATTAAAAATACTAGAAGGGTAGGAGACAGGAAGAAGGAAGAAGAGGACTTGGCAGATCAGTTAGGCCAATTCTGTTGGTGTCTGGATCTCATTCTCAGATGCCTGCATTCAAATGCATTATTTATTTATTTAAAAATGCTCATAGTCTGCCTTTACGCACAGAATGCAAGTTTTATTTGGGCTTTTTCTAAAGCTGTGGCTTGTTGATCTTTCGTAAAAAAAAAAATCTTTAAAGTGTAACCATTTAACAACTTCATACAAGAAAAACACATTTAAAACCTTGCCGCCTGAAGCAGACATTTCTGTTACAACAGAACTTAAAGCAAATGCCTTCTAAAATACCTGAATCAAATGCTCCCCTTGGCCTCTCTTTATCACAATATCCAATGTCACAAAACCACAATAGTATCGGGCTGATGTGACAGCCATGTAAGGAACATAGATGTCAGAGTCAAAATGCTCTCATTCACTACTGTTTTCCTGGGTCCTCAATATAATAATACTGTTACTGTGCCACATAAATATCATACCTGTACAGTCAAACAGCAGACTACCATGGAAGCCAAATAGTCAACTGCTTAGAAATATGAGTATATCAACCCACATATATATATATAAAAGACTTCTGAACTTAATCAACAAATATAATATATAGGAATTTGTCTCAATCAGCTGATAACATTTTAATAAAATCGTAAAACCACTCATTTATCAGTCCCTACTAAAAAAATGGGAATATGTAAAAACAGTAATCAGGTCATCAGGATTTACATGAGAAGTATCCTAAAATAAAATCTCATGGATTTTTTTCAAAATAATAACCAAGGGGAGCATTGGATTTGGTTATTTAAATAGAGTTTGCATAAGTGCTTTGAAGCCCTGGGAAAAATTCTTTTGTATGTGAAACATCTGCTTAAGGTTGTGAGATGTAAAATTTGTGCTTCTTTTATATCTTTATTAAGTTGTTAAGTTTTAAACAAGTGCTAGCAATTTATTGTGAAATGTTTTGGTTGCTAGGAGAAGATGTAGGTTTTCTTTGAGCACCTGCGAGTTTATTGAATGGCATCTTACTTGTTTCCATGGTTTTCTTAAGATTTTTTGACTGGTATGCTATCTTTTCTGATTTGATGACATTTTGGTACTCTGTTGGCCACGATTCAAGGCATTCTGTGTTGGTACCCTAAAACTCTTGAATGTGCTCACTATCAGAAAAGGAATTAGCACAAAATTCTGAGGTCAAGAGTGGACAGAATGGAGTTTTGTACTTAAGATTCAAGACAGCAGAGAAATGCCTTTCAAAGGGGTTATGCGCAGAAAATTAGCACATATAAACATAAGTAGTCTGTACTTGCATACTATTTTATAAACATCATAAGTATGTGCATATATTTGGTTTCACACACACGTTTACCTTCACAAAAAAGGAGCAGTCTAGGGGCGTAGGGGGTGAGGCTAAGAGGTATGCACAGAAGTAGCTATTTTATAAGCAATTTATACAAATACATTAGGGAACTTATTTGCGCAATTTTACATCTGCTAATTAAATATCAGAGTCATCTTGTCTGTTATTTTTAGGTGGGAGGTCTGTGTGAACCGAGTAGCGATCAGGGTGAAATGCTAGGAGGGTCTTGGTAAACTGGAGACAGACAGGGCAAACTGGCAGAGGTATCGGCATACACATGCAAATTTTAAAATATACCGGTCTCCATGTATAAATCAGGAGTTTACATGTATATGTTATGAGGATAACTTTTAAACAACTTCGCGCAGTGGCGTATATGTACCTAAATCTACAATAATATTTCGTAACCTGTGCGTATTATAAACTACATGTATCTCTACCAGAGGCTTACCGAGGGTCTATGGCACCGCTGGGTCCAATGCATTTGTGTTGCTTCCCCTGTGCTCCCCCACCTTCCTTGTAGATACGTTTAAGGGCAAGAAAGTCACACTAATACAAACCCCAGGAAATAAATGAACTGACAGACTGCTGTGAACAGTCTATGGGGTAAAAGCTTCCCTACCTGTAGACAGGCCATAAATATTGCCCCTTCCCTCTGTAGTTCTGCAAGCAATCAAAAACATTCTCTGATAAAAAATAAGACCAAGAGTCAAGGACTGTGATACAAAATGTTTATAAATTCTTCCAAAATTTCTACTTTTTCCATGTCTGACCATTTGGAGGCCAATTTTTTCAGTTCTGACCTGCACACATCACTGCACACTGCCTGCCCCCTCACCAAACAGAGAATAATTGTCCACAAATTAGAAAGAGAAACATGGAGACAAAAGCTGAACTGGAAACCCCAAAAAGCCAGACTCTGCCTGCAGGATAACACCAGAGAAATAAAAACTGCATTTTCCTTGTACTGTAAAAATATAAAAATATTCACATGCACATTTCCCAGAAATGAGACAAAGAAAATTAAATGCTTCCTACTTCCCATCTCAGAGAATCAGAAGCAATAACAGTCTCACCCTCCTGCCCTTCCAGCCCCCAGCAGTGCAGTCTTGGTCCTCAGCCCCGTCTTCCCTTCCAGCTTCCCAGCCCTTTGTCCCCTTCCCCAACAGTCAGGCTCCCCAACCAGACTCATATTCAGTGCAATAATGCAAAAACAGAAACATCACCATTCCTCATAAAACAAAACCAAGAAAATCCATTGTATTAGTAAACCATACTAATAAAATACAGTATTTCAAAAAAGATGATGAATAGAGCATCTAATAAATAAAAAGGATAAATCCAGCTTTAAACATTTCCCAAACATCAACTAAATATTTCAAAACAGTACACACAAGCTGTTTTTATTCATTTGTTCATTTTGTAGCGAAATTTATTATTGTATTGCTTTTAACTTCATCTTTGATTTGTTCCTGGTATCTACCGGATCAAGATTTAACACACTGTAAAAATTAAAAATTTAAAAATTATTGCTTGCATTCACATGCAGTAAGGTTCACTATTCATTCATCTTTTTTACCGTTAACTCCTTATCGATTTGTGATCAGTTGAAAGACATATAACAGCTTAATAATAATGATACAAGATGTCAGTATCAATTTCAGAATGAAGTCATTCAGATTTGTAGTCTGACGAAT
Source organism: Rhinatrema bivittatum (assembly GCF_901001135.1). Taxonomy (NCBI): domain Eukaryota; kingdom Metazoa; phylum Chordata; class Amphibia; order Gymnophiona; family Rhinatrematidae; genus Rhinatrema; species Rhinatrema bivittatum. Next base: position 502,294,712 of record NC_042616.1, read on the forward strand.
GCATGTGTTCATTTTTTATTTATACCTATTCTTGATAACTAAGGTAATTAAGAATTTTTGTTCCATAAGAATTGCTTCAATACTGTTCACACAAGTGATTGATGAATTACAAGTGACAAGCCCGGATTCGGTGTGTTCACTCATATTCCTTCATCCTAGGAAATCAGCACAAGTATATAGAGCCAAGTTTCTGGCTCAACAAGGTACAAGATTTAGTTTGCCATCTTTACATATTTTTTATATATTTTTTTATTTTTCTTATTAATTATACACATTGACCTCCTCAATAATATATTTTATTGTTTGTTACAAATTTTGCATGTATCAGCCATATGCTGTTTGATGAAGTGCATTGTGCAACAATCATTATAGACCATGTCCTTTGTAAGACTTGTTTCCACTCCGCTTTTTAATTGATGTTTCAGCCACAGTATCTGTACTCTCAAATACGTAACTTTTTATGTAACATCATCATCTTATGCACACAAAACAAGCACTGTCTCCATGTTTAAGTGTTTTTACTATTTAATATATTCTTTTAATATATTTTTTTGAATATGTTTTATATCATAAGTCATATGTTTATACAAATATTTATGTTTGTGTGCATTTTTAATTGTTTATATTTATGTGCCACAGCCCCTGAGGCAGCTCGGCAGAGCGAAACTCGGCCAGAGTCGGGCAAGTTCCAATAAAAGTCCATTTTTACCGATCCATCCTTTCATTCTTCTGTTGTTCAAAACAAACAGGCATAAAGCAAAAAGTATTGGGGAAAAAATTCTGTTTTTGAAACATAAATGTTTAAAAATGGAAAGATTTTCTTAAAAAATTGAATTTGCTTGTGAATGTTAATAGAACATGTATGCTAGTTGATGTGCAGGAGATGCCAAATTTTCTGTCTCTTCAGCTGCAGCAGAAAACAGGGCCTTGCCTGTGTCTAGGGAGGGAAATATTCAAAGCCATTTCTGAGAGTAAAACATTGTCTGGCTGTTGTGGTGTGTAGTAAACAGGGACAGTAATTTTCAAAGGGGTGCGCAGGCACACATTGACGCGTGTGAGTCAGCGCATGCCCCGGGACACGACTATTTTATAACATGTGCATATGTTATAAAACAGTCTGGGTGTTTGCATGCGTGCACAGCCACGTGCATCCTTGTTTGAGCCGCATAAGGGCAGGCGTTTTATAACCGATGCGTGTCCACATCATGACCAGTTTCACCGGTTCATCCACCAGTTTGCCCAGTATAGAGCTAGATCCTCCAAATCCCCTGGGTTTAATAGCTTGCAGTCTCCCCAGTTACCCCAGACCTTTTAAACACTTTAGAAAAGTCTGTTTTTGTATATATTACACCTCCTCCAGAGCAGAAGTAACATTATGAGGCACTGGACCTGGGCACGCACCCAGGCACATAAGTAAGTGTGCGCACATCTCTTGGCCCCGCACACCACCCAAACCACACCCACACTCCTTTTTTAATTGGATTGAGATATTTGCATATCGGGAGATATGCGCGCATGTAGACGGCTTTAAAAACCCGGTGCACGTGTGCATGTCTTACATGTGTGCACAGCTCCCCCGATTTTGGTGCAATCTCGGCTTTTAAAATTCACCTGTAAGTGTATTTTATTAATGATATTTTATTTTTGTTATTTTATGGTTTGGACTACATGTTTTACTGTATTTTATGACTATTATAGTGTAATCTGCACTGGACAGAACTTTGAAGACATCGCGGAATACAAGATTTTAAATATATAAATAAATAAAGCCACAGTGTTGTAGGGGCATTTCACTGTTCAGCACTATCATCTAGGTAGCATCTGTAGCACACTGTTGGACAGATGTCTATACCAGAATTAATCATGCTTTTCAAATATTTGAAATGTGTTAATAAAGGAACCTTAAATTCTTCCTAAAAGCCTGTATGTTCTCTAGGTCTAGCAGAAAGGCACAGGGGATACTTCTCTAGATCTGGATTAGTGGCTGGAATGTGATATGTAATTGCAAGAGTGCAGGCAAACATGTAGGCTGTTGCAATCATAGCTACTTTGTGATAGGCGTACTGTAAGGCCCCTCTGGAGCGATCCAATTTTTTTAACACAACAAATGTGCACATGGTGACAGAGCAAGTGGATTTGTGCATTTCATTATAACTCCTTGCTACTGGACTTCTTGGGAAAGCTACATGACTGAGGGGTCACAGTTGACGTTTGTATCCTGTTTCATCTAAGGAAGAGGAATTAGCATGGTCAAATTCTAGAGATGTGGTTTAGAGACAGTATGAGGTGTTGTACTGCTGATGTGACTGTTGGTATTATAGGTGTTGCAGTTGTCTCTGTCCACCCTTCTTAATGAATATTAATGAAAGGTCTTCTTATCATGAGACAGTTCTTGCTAGATATGTTTCCTTTGCTGTATTTTCTTGGCTGGCATATGTGGTGGTATCACTGGCATATATTAAGAGGCAATTTGTGTGGGTTGAGTTGGACTAAAAGAGGAATACTCACTCAGAAGCTATTTTTTTGCCATACAAGCCTTCCTCAGACTGTTAGAAGAAAGCATAGTGATGTAGAATGAGGGAATTGGGGCACACCCTGGATAGCTGGCAACTAATAGTACTTTCTCTGACAGATGATACCTTTCCTTTCATATGGTAGCATCAGTCCAACACGTGTGCAATTATTTATACCCATCACATTAGGTATGCCGGTTATTGCTTGGAAATCCCTTTTGATGACCTGCCATTATGGCCTCTAATTAGGGAATTGTATATATATCTGCTAACTAGTCTTTGCATGGCTTGTACCTGATGAAAAACTTCTGAAGAAGAGGGATTGACCCTCTCCACCAACTACAGCCACAGTGCTTAGAAAAGATCTAGAGACCAGAATAACATTGTGAGCTCAGGAACGTGACAAGTCCAGGTATAGCATGAGATCTGGTTGTCAGAGGACTGAGGTCATTCTTTAAATCCTGGTATAAGGCCATAATAGTCTTTGAGCTCAACTAATACTTGTGAATTACTTTAGCCTTGGGAATTTGGGAACATGGCTGCTTTTTGGTTGTTTTCTGCTACTTCTCTTTCTTCTTCTCTCTCCTCCTTTTCTCTTTCTCTTTCCTTTCTTTCTCTCCTGTACTCCTGTCCTCGATGTCCATCCCTTCTCATTGCTTGCTGCAGCAACCAAAATGCCTCCATTTGCTCCTACAAACTGCTTCCAGCCAGCAGATGACTTTTATAGCATGTGCCTAATGCATGATCCAGAGCACATTAACTTGCAGTCAGTAAATAGCATGTAGTTCAGTGAATAGGGTGATAGTATTAATGCGCTCTTTATGCATTCATTGCATCTCATTAGGCTCAGCATGCAGCTAGATCTTACTGCTTACTCTCCGCTTGCTAAAGCACCTTAGCATGTGTATTGAGGCTTTAGTAAATGAGACATTATTTATCATGCACACTAAACCAATTTAATGTGCATGATAACTCTCATCAGCCTTTGGTGAATTTTTCTTGGGGAAACAATGTTCAAAGCCATTCAGGTGGATGAAATGGCTTGATTGAATATTGCCCCATTCTAGCTGTCTAAATATACATCGAGGCTACCGTAGTGCAAGTGCTTTTAGCCAGATTGAAAAATGGCATTTCAGAAGGGCTGTCCTTAGGTAAGGGAAGTAAATGAGCACATGATAGTGGCATTTTCAAAAGTGCACACTATTTTGCCTTTGTTAGGTACACATGCAGAGAGTGTAGCCACTTTTAGTGCATGTGCTTTGCAATTGCCCATTTTCAAAGGAAAACTGCATAATATCCTTTTCAAAATTTGCTGCAATATATGTGGGATAAAAGTGCTTGCGGGCATTACAAACAGTTTGGGCTACTCAAAACTGCCCTAGAGGAGACAGATTTCAAAGCCATTTACCCGGAAAAATAGTGATTCACCCGGGTAAAAAATTGCCTTCACTCAATCCGGGTAAAAGTGCACATGGAGTTGCATAGTGTGCATACTTTTAGCTGGATTGAGGGGGAAGTGGTTTGCAAATCTACATGCGTTATTTTCCATAGAAATTTTGCCTGTGTTTATTAATGAGGATGTTGGGGAGATACGAGTTCTGGAGATGGTTTTCAGGGGTGATGAGTCAAATGAACTGAACCAAATCACTGTGAACCTGGAAGATGTAGTAGGCCAGATTGACAAACTAAAGAGTAGCAAATCACCTGGACCGGATGGTATGCATCCTAGTGTACTGAAGGAACTAAAAAATCAAATTTCTGATCTATTAGTTAAAATTTGTAACCTATCATTAAAATCATCCATTGTACCTGAAGTCTGGAGGGTGGCTAATGTAACCCCAATATTTAAAAAGGGCTCCAGGGCCGATCCGGGTAACTATAGACCAGTGAGCCTGACCTCAGTGCCAGGAAAAATAGTAGAAACTATTCTCAAGATCTAAATCGTAGAGCATATAGAAAGACATGGTTTAATGGTACACAGTCAACATGGATTTACCCAAGGGAAGTCTTGCCTAACAAATCTGCTTCATTTTTTAAAGGGGTTAATAAACATGTGGATAAAGGTGAACCGCTAGATGTAGTGTATTTGGATTTTCAGAAGGCGTTTGACAAAGTCCCTCATGAGAGGCTTCTAAGAAAACTAAAAAGTCATGGGATAGGAGGAGATGTCCTTTCGTGGATTACAAACTGGTTAAAAGACAGGAAACAGAGAGTAGGATTAAATGGCCAATTTTCTCAGTGGAAAAGGGTAAACAGTGGAGAGCCTCAGGGATCTGTACTTGGTCCGGTGCTTTTCAATATATATATAAATGATCTGTGAAGGAATACGACGAGTGAGGTTATCAAATTTGCAGATGGTACAAAATTATTCAGAGTAGTTAAATTTCCTGCAGATTGTGATACGTTACAGGAGGACCTTGTAAGACTGGAAGATTGGGCATCCAAATGGCAGATGAAATTTAATGTGGACAAGTGCAAAGTGTTGCATATAGAGAAAAATAACCCTTGTTGTAGTTACACAATGTTCGGTTCCATATTAGGAGCTACCACCCAGGAAAAAGATCTAGGCATCATAGTGGATAATACTTTGAATAAGTTCTTGGAGGAGAAATCCATTAACTGCTACTAATCAAGTTTACTTAGGGAATGATTTATGGTTTATTATTTTTTATATACTGTCACATCGGCAAAGCCTTCACAACAGTTTACAATCGAATAAAATAGAGAAATACAATAGTACAATAAATAGTAATAGCTAAAATAATTTTAAAAAAGAGTACAGAAATATTATAGTTTAGCTGTTAAAATAGAAATGAAAATCTATAACATACTGCATTACTATTCCTAAAAACAGTTGCTAAGAATATTTAAAACATTGGACATCAGTCTTAATTTAAAAAAATATGAATTAAAAAGACATAACAGTAAAAGAAAGCAAGAGTTATGCCTGCTTGTGCCTGTTACTCATTTTCTGTATAAGCGCATTTAAAAAGCCATGTTTTAAGCTCTGCCTTAAATTTCTTCTTGTCTACTTGTAATTGTAATTGCGTTGGTAGTGTATTCCAGACCTTTGGTCCTGCTATTGATATTAGTCGTTCCCTTACTTGACTAAGTCTGGCGGACTTTATTGTCAGAATTGTCAAAAGTCCTTTGTTTGCTGATCTCAAGTTTTTTTGTGGGATGTGCAATCGTATAGCTGTGTTTAACCATTCGGTTCTCTCGCCATAAATTATATTATGTATTATACATGCTGTTTTATATTGTATCCGGTAATTTATCGGGAGCCAGTGTAAAGAGATTAAGATTGGTGTGATATGATCACATATTTTTATGCCAGTCAGAATTCTGGCAGCGGCATTCTGTAATACCTGGAGGGGTCTAGTAGTAGGATGCGGTAAGCCTAAAAGCAGAGTATTGCAATGATCAATATTTGCAAATATTAGAGCTTGGAGAACTGTTCTATAATCATATTGTTCCAAAAATAGCTTCAGTCTTCTTAGAGTTAATAATTTAAAACATCCATCTTTTAATTTAGCGGCGATATGTTTCTTCAGACTAAGGCCTGGATTCACCATTCTTTTGCAGAATGGTGAATCATGTGAAAACGGGGGGCGGGGGCAAGAGGGGGGGCAGGCCTGCGAAAGCCCACAGCCTTCGCAGCACTGTGGTGTGCCGGCTACCCGCTTTCGCACCGAATAGCGACACCATAAAAGGTGTAGTTATTCGGCGTGCTACTGCCAATAATAATGTTAGTAACATTATCGCCAGCAGCAAAAACACCACCGACTCCACCCCTCCCTGCCCCAACTCCTCCCCTCCCCCTAATTTGCAGCATATCGCATGTGAAAAGGCCCTTTTCGCATGCGATAAGGGTTTAGAAAATAACCCCCTAAGTTCTGTATCTATGATGACCCCAAGATCTCTTGCAAAAAAGGATGGTGTTATCTTAACATTATTTTCAAAAACCAAAGTTGGGATGCTTTTGTAACTGCATTTTCTTTCAAGTAAAATTATTTCTGCTATTAATTGTATCAGTAGCATGGGATCTTCTTAGTGTCTGGGTAATTGCCAGGTTCTTGTGGCCTGGTTTGGCCCCTGTTGGAAACAGGATGCTGGGCTTGATGGACCCTTGGTCTGCCCCAGCATTGCAATTTCTTATGTTCTTATTTGTTGCAAAGTGGCACAGGCAGCCCCCCCACTGGAATATGGCTGCTGCTCTCTGGAAAAGAGACAAAATCCAGAACCAGGGCCAGCTTGTGGAGCTGGCTGTGGTCTAGATGTTCTAGATTGGCGCGCATGTCCCCTCTGAGGTGCCCGAGCTGGTCATGCACGGGACGCAGGAGGGTAATATCTGCATGGCCTATAGAATTGTTTCTTGGGTTCTCTACATGAGGCCCTGCAGGCTACGGAGGGACATCTGGGGAGACAGTTTGATAACTGGCGTAGGGTTCCCACTCCCGCTTCACAAGAGTGGGAACAGAGAAGAGACTGGTAACTACAGACCAGTTAGCCTCACTTCAGTGGTGGGAAAAGTAATGGAGTCACTGTTGAAAGAGAGAATAGTGAACTATTTACAGTCGGGAGAATTGCTGGATCAGAGGCAGCATGGATTCACCACGGGAAGATCCTGTCAGACAAATCTGATTGACTTTTTTGACTAGATAACCAAGGAATTGGATCGAGGAAGAGCACTCGATGTCATCTACTTGGATTTCAGCAAAGCTTTTGATACGGTCCCGCATAGGAGACTGGTGAATAAAATGAGAAGCTTAGGAGTGAGTGCCAAGGCGGCGGCCTGGATTGCAAACTGGTTGACGGACAGAAGACAATGTGTGATGGTAAATGGAACTCTCTCTGAAGAGAGAGCGGTTTTAAGCAGTGTACCGCAAGGATCGGTGTTGGGACCGGTCCTGTTCAATATCTTTGTGAGCGACATTGAGGATGGGATAGAAGGTAAGGTTTGTCTTTTTGCGGATGACACTAAGATCTGCAACAGAGTGGACACGCCGGAAGGAGTGGAGAGAATGAGACGGGATTTAAGGAAGCTGGAAGAGTGGTCGAAGATATGGCAGCTGAGATTCAATGCCAAGAAGTGCAGAGTCATGCATATGGGGAGTGGAAATCCGAATGAACTGTATTCGATGGGGGGAGAAAGGCTGATGTGCACGGAGCAGGAGAGAGACCTTGGGGTAATAGTGTCTAATGATCTGAAGTCGGGGAAACAATGTGACAAGGAGATAGCTAAAGCCAGAAGAATGCTGGGCTGCATAGAGAGAGGAATATCGAGTAAGAAAATGAAAGTGATTATCCCCTTGTACAGGTCCTTGGTGAGGCCTCACCTGGAGTACTGTGTTCAGTTCTAGAGACCGTATCTCCGAAGAGACAGAGACAAGATGGAGGCGGTCCAGAGAAGGGCGACCAAAAAGGTGAAGGGTCTTCATCGAATGACTTATGAGGAAAGATTGAAGAATCTAAATATGTACATCCTGGAGGAAAGGAGGAGCAGAGGTGATATGATACAGACTTTCAGATTCTTGAAAGGTTTTAATGATCCAAAGACAACCACAAATATTTTCCGTTGGAAAAAAATCAACAGAACCAGTGGTCACGATTTGAAGCTCCAGGGAGGAAGACTCAGAACCAATGTCAGGAAGTATTTCTTCACAGAGAGGGTGGTGGATGCCTGGAATGCCCTGCCGGAGGAAGTGGTGAAGACCAGAACTGTGAAGGACTTCAAAGGGGCGTGGGATAAACACTGTGGATCCATAAAGTCTAGAGGGCGTGAATGAAGAGTGGGTGGCTCACGGGTATGACAGCTACTACCTGGAGATAATAACCTTATTCAATAAACATACACACGGTTAATGCGACTCCAACATTGTTCTAAGCTTCAACAGCAAGAGGAAATGTGGAAAAAAGGATTTGCATTCACAAAAAAGTGGGGAGTAGCTTGCTTGTTACGGCGGTTACTACCCCAAACCAAATAAGTCTGATATTTCACTTTCAATGCATATCCAGCATAGCTCACCGCTTCAATGGCAGAGGAGAAAGACCGATACTTCACTTTCAATGCATATCCAGCATAGCTCTCTGCTTCAACGGGAGGGGAGGAAGACCGATACTTCACTTTCAATGCATATCCAGCATAACTCTCTGCTTCAATAGCAGGGGAAATGAAGAAAAGTGGATCTATATACAGAGAACAACCAACAAGGACTGAATTACATAGTCTGGGTAAACAAATAAGCATGAGTGTAGCTTGCTTATTGCGGTGGTTACTACCCCTAACTAATTAAGCTAGATATTTCACTTAGATGCAGTTCCAACACTGCTCTCTACAATAATGGTGGGGTTGGAAGGGAAATAGAACCAAAAGGTTACTAAGAGCCAAGAGAAACAGTTAAGTATGAGAAGAAAAAAAAAGTGCGAAGCTTGCTGGGCAGACTGGATGGGCCGTTTGGTCTTCTTCTGCCGTCATTTCTATGTTTCTATATTTCATGATGGTCCTTTAACTGGGCCACTGCGTCCTGGATCTTATCCCTGAACAGGTTGTCTCCGCTACAGGGTAGATCTGCCAGTTTGTCCTGCACTTCCAGGCGTAGGTCTGAGGTCTTAAGCCAGGCCCAGCGTCTAGCATTGATTCCCGCTGCCAAGACTCTGGATGCTGTTTCAAAAGAATCGTAGGCGGCTCTGACTTAATGTTTATCTGCTTCCATTCCTTTTTGTAGGATGGAGGACAAGGCTTCTTGTTGTTGCTGTGGTATTGACTCCGCAATCTCCTGGACTTGTTTCCAGAGATTTCTATTATATTGGGTCATGTATAGTTGATATGCTGCAATTTGCGATATCAATATGGACCCTTGGAAAATTCTTCGTCCCATCGCACCCAATGCTTTCTGTTCCTTACCGGGAGGAGCAGAGGAATGTGGTCGCAACCATTTAGCCTTTTTCTGAGCTGATTCCACAACTGCAGAGTGGTGGGGCAGCTGACTCTTTTGAAAACCTGGGGCTTATTGAGCCAGGTAGGTAGCATATGTCTTTTTATTGACTGGGGTACCATACCAGGATGTTCCCACAGGCAGTGCATGAGGTCCAAAAGAACTTCATGTACTGGTACTGCCATTATTTCTTTCAGAGCATCTACAAATTTTATGGTGAGCATCTTTCTCCATGACCAGTGTAAAAGATATAGTCTCTGACATCTCTTTGACAAAACTGGAAAAGGAGAGGTCTTCTGGAGGAGATTTTCGCCTTTCCTCCAGTGGTGAAGGCTCTGAGAGCAAGTCCTCAGATGTCTGTGATGAATCATCTGAGGATACATCGTCCCATGGATTATAGGGACTTTCTCCTTCTCCCAGTGGAGCTCCCAATGGAGGAAGCATGCCAAAGCCGAGAGGGCGGGAAGGCATCGATGGATGCGGCGCCGACATCGATGGAATCGGTGTCGGCATCGATGGAATCGGGGCAGGTGAGGTGCGCTTGGGTACTGGTAGCTCCGATGGCCTTGGTATGGGCTCCGGCATAGACTGTTCCCATGGAGGGGACGTGGCCGGAAATCGATCCTTCCTCCTCTGAGGAACCTGGTACTGGAATCGGGACCTGTGGAGGCCTCGATGGATGACTCGATGCCAGCGTGTCCGATGGCAGAGAAGTCGTTAACCACCAATGAGTGTACCGGGGCGCTCGAGGAGCAGTGCCATCATCGAGGAAGTCGGTACTGGGGCCGGTATGGGGGCCGGCACCGGCGGCAACTGGAAGCCTTGTAAGGCTTTCAACACTGCCTCTTGGACCATGCAGTCCAATTCCTCCTGGGAAGCCAGCATGGGTGGCATGGCGATCAGGGTAGGAGGCAGGCTAGGCATCACAAGAGCCTCTACAGGGGCCTGTGGAGGCTCGGTGCCCGGCACCGGTATCGGTGGGGAACGCCTAGGGATCCCGGGTCCAGAGGAGTGTGGGGGCTCCTCTTCCCGGACCCTTTTTGCAGGCAGCTCGATGGAAGTCGAAGTCGCTGCGGTATCGGTGCCGGCAGTGGTCGGGGACGCCCTTTGGTGCAGGTGTCGATGTTTCCCTCGGTGCTCGGTCCAATCTTTCCCCGGCACTGAGGATTATGACGCCGATGTCCTCGATGAAGTCAGTGACGGACGGTCACCCTGTCCACGGTGCTCCTGGCGAATCTTCTCCGAGGTTGACGGTCCCTCCACGTTCAGTGGCACTTGAACTGGCGTCGATGGAGCAGTATGTTTTGAAGCAAACAACTGCTGCATTTTGTCCAGGCAAGTGTGACAGCCTTTGGGGGTCATTTGTGTATAACTAGGGCATCGACGAACGTTGTGCGAGGGGCCTAAGCACAAAACACAGACTTCATGCGGGTCCGTTATAGACATGGTCCTCGGACTCTTTGGGCATTTCCTAAACCCGGTCGCCATGTTAAAATTTGGCAGGCGCGCAGTTGGTGACCGTCTGGTACTGAAGCGGTAAATTGCCGGGAACCGACCGCAAGTATCGGAAAAAACACTTACCGAGAGTTGGAGGGAACGGAGCACGATGTGGGACCCCGATGAAGGATTTAATTAAGAAGATAAATTTCAAATAGTTCCGTGAGGAAAGTTGTGAGAAATTTCTCAGAGCTCCTAAACCGCGAGGCAACTGCTGCAGGGAAAAAAAGAGACTGAAGGGGGGACCCCTGGTGGCTGCAGGGTTACTGGGTGTTCTGTGACAAAGCTCCATCTGATGATGTCACCCATATGTGAGGACTACCATCCTGCCTGTTCTGGGAGAAAGATATTGGGCAGAGCATGATGGAGAGAAAGAAGGAGATGCTTGTCACTGGGTGGGAGGATTGAGATAGATGCTGATAGGGATAGGCTGAGAGAGCTGAGAGACTGGTGAGGATAGAGTGGGGAAACTGAGAAAGAGATTGAGAAATTGGGGGTATAGGATGGGATTGAGAAAGAGAGAGAAAGACTGGTGGAGAGAGTGGGGGATTTGAGGAAGAGACTGGTCGAGACAGGGTAGGAGGATTGAGAGAGACTAGTGGGAAAATGATGCGATTGAGAGAGACTAGTGAGGACAAGTTTGGAGAATTGAGAGAGACTGTGAGGACAGAATGGGGATGAGATAAACCAGTAGTCTCTCTCCATCCAGAGATGGAGAGAGACTTTTGGAAGGGTATACTCCCCTCCTCCCTCTCATCTCTTGAAAATTTGAGGCTCTTTGGAACCATGCATTCCAGTTTCTTGGCTTTTGGTTGTGAAAGTTTAACCACCCCTGCCATAGACTGTTAGCAGGGCAGAAGCTTGATTTCTGAAGCCTTAACTTATAACATGATCTGTATGTCTACCTTTTCAAATTGTACCTAATTATACTCTTAATCTAAATCTTTCCCTGTAAGTAGTTAATGACCCCCCAATATCAGATTAGGCGATACTCTATATCCTAAATTTAATCTATCTTACTTTTTCTCAGTTATGGCCTTGCTATATGCTTAGCCCAATGCCTCATTTGTTTCTTGTCTGTCTTGACTAGATTGTAAGCTCCAAGAAGTAGATACACTCTGTTGTTTGTTTCTGTATGATACTGTGTTCATCTGGGATGCACTATACAAATCATTATAATAACAGTGAAGTAATATCTGGGCCTGAATAGTGGAATAGTGAATCGTGACCTGGGCAGAGGAATCTGAGGTGAAAATTAGGCTATTCCTGGGAGGAGTTTGGTTTTGCTTTGAGAAATCTCCTTTATTCCTTATTTGTAAACTGATCCACATAGACTCAAGTAATAATGTGCAGTACATTTAGTGGAGAGGAATGACTGTATAGGCTTTGTGGATAAATAAACATGTTTGGAGTATCTTCATTTTAATCTGTCTGCATAATCTGAATAAGCTCAAAAATATTGTTGAAAGGAATGTCTTTGCATTTGGTTAGGTAGAATTTGCAATGCAGTATCTTCTGGATTGCAACCAGGTAAATAGGCTTCAGTTCATATCTACAACTGCAGATCATTTCTCCTGCCTATAAGTTATGTACCAGTATAAAGTCTTGCATTATATTTTTACCTGCAAGCTTTACACTAATTTTCAAAGTGAAAGTAGGCATGTACTTGTGCTTTGAAAATTATCCCAGCAAACTTATGTGTACATAATTATACCTGCTTTGAGGTGCCTGGAGTGGAGTGGAGGAGTAGCCTAGTGGTTAAAGGAGAAGGATATGAACCAGAGCAAACCTGGATTCAAATCCTATACGTCTACTCCTTGTGTCTTTGGGCAAGTCACTTTCCCCTCTTTTGCCTCAGGTACAAATATAGGGTCTGGTTTACTAAGGCTTTTCTCCCATTGTGTCTACAGGAAAAATGCTTAGTAAATGAGGTCCTTATATTGTGAGCCCTCTGGGTATAGGGAAATACCTACAGTAACTCAATGTAATCCGCTTTGAAGTGCCAAAAAGCGGAATATAGATTATTATTAATTATTATGTAGTTTTGCCAAGAAGTTTACATGCACACTTTTTAAAATAGAACACATTACACCTAAATCCAACCCTGCCCAGACACCACCCCTGGAATGCTTTTCCCCTATGTACAAAATTGGACATGCATACAGTATATCTGTGCATAATTTTATGCACAGACTGGGTTGCACAGTTTTCTAAAGGGCCATTTCTATGTGTAAAGTATTACGTTACCTGTAGAAGTGGCTCTGAAAATTACCCTCTGTTGTTTTAATTGGAACCACATAGAAATAGATGAAAGAAAAGAATTATTGTGTGCTCAATATCAGTTTATTTTTCCATATCCTGTTCTTGTTTTCTGTGCACATGCTGGCATTTGCATCTGGGGTGTGGGACTCCAAAAGAGCTGTATGTGATGGGGGATGAAGGGCTGCTGTGCATGGAGCAAGAGAGGGACCTTGGGGTGATAGTGTTTAATGATTTGAAGATGGCGAAGCAATGTGACAAGGCGATAGCTAAAGCCAGAAGAATGCTGGGCTGCACAGAGCAAGGAATAACCAGTAAGATAAAGGAGGTTTTAATCCCCTTGATAAGTTCTTGTTGAGGCTTCACCTGGAGCATTGTGTTCAGTTCTGGAGACAATATCTCAAAAGGGATAGAGACAGGATGGAGGCAGTCCAGAGAAGGGTGACAAAAATGGTGGGGGGTCTCCATCAAATGACTTACGAGGAGAGGTTGAAGGACCTGAATATGTATACCCTGGAGGAGAGGAGGTGCAGGGGAGATATAATACAGACCTTCAGATACCTGAAAGGTTTTAATGATGCACAAACTCTGAAACTTTTCCATTGGAAAGGAATCAGTAGAACTGGGGGTCACAAAATAAAACTCCAGGGAGGATGACTCAGAACCAACTTCAGGAAATATTTCTTCACAGAGAATGTAGTGGATGCCTGGAATGCCCTTCCAGAGAAGGTGGTTAGAACAAAAACGATGAAAGATTAGCATGGGATAAACACTGTGGATCCCTTAAAGGATGGAAATGAAGAAAAGAGTGCATGGGAGTAACTTGTTGGTGTGGCAGTTACTACCCTTAACCAATAAGCCTTCATACTGTTGATAAAACTCCAATCTTGCTCTCTGCTTCAATGGTAGGGGGAAAAGAAAAAAGAGGAATTGGATTCAGACAGCAGCCAACAAGGACACTAAATTTTAAGGTTTGGGAAAACAAATAAGAATGGGGGTAACTTGCTGATGCGGCTGTTACTACCCTTAATCAATAAGCCTGATACCTTTGATGCTACCAAAAGTTTGCTGTGCAGACTGGATGGACCGTTTGGTCCTTTTCTGCCGTCATTTCTGTGTTTCTATATGTTTCTATATTGTTGCAATAAATATCTTACTGGAAAGGTTTCATTCACAGTCTATTTGTGCAGAAGACCAACATTAGTAATTTCATATTTATTAATTTGCATGATTATGTGATGACTTCTGATCAGCTGCTTAATTATGCCATATCTGTTTTCTTTTCAGAGATGTGGTACTGGGTTTTCCTATGGGCACTCTTCTCTTCTCTCTTTGTCCATGGTGCTGTGGGAATCTTGATGTTTGTAATGCTACAAAGGCACAAGCAAGGCAGACTAATGTCCCTTATCTTGATCAGTGTGGGATTTCTAGCTTCTGTTTCTGGAGCAATGATAACTAGTAAGTTCTTTGTTCATTTCAGTAATAAACATATATAGTTTGATTTTAGGAGACATGATTTCTTTTAGAATCATTTGGTCAATATCAGTGCTTGTTAAAATGTAAAATTTGCAATGCATATGTTATTTTCTTTTTAACTAGCATTGTAGGCCCACGCAGCAGTGTATATCAGTATCTAAAGTGAGTGTAGAGTAAACATACAGTGCAAATTTGAAAATAAATACTCGAGAACTCCATAGTTAGCAGGATCATGTGCCAAACTCCTTACCAGCACAGTCATAGTACAGACGCCCTGCAAGCTTCCCATATTGCATTTATAACCTGTGTCAAATGCATTTAACTCATGATGGTTGAAGACACTTCATCATAAGTCCAGTTTCTGCATTCAGCAGGTAAGAAAGTTAAATAAGGATGGCACGCACTGTCTGTCGATTCCTAATGCTTTGATGTAATATTTTATGGAAAAGCAGTATATTAAGTTTAAATTCTTGGTCATTTTCTGTGTGAGTGTGGACCATTAAATGAAATAGGTTTTTTTTTTGCCACCTGCTGTTGATGAGGCACCTGTGCCCCTGGAAATGCCCCTTGGCACTGGCCATCATGGTCAGATGAGCTGTTAGGGCTGGCTGATTATGAACGGCTGTTTTAGCCCAACAGGGGAAGGCAGGCAGCAGGTGCTGCACTGCCCCTGCTAATGCCGTTTAAAGGCTATTTTTTCTTCTTCTGCCCTCATTTGTCAGCAATGTGGAACAAGCCCAGCGCTGGCAGCGTCATACTACACTAAGGAGGCAGCAGCTGGCCGGTGTAGGAGTGCTGTTCACTGCCTCCCGTGGCGTTTAAACAGGCAAGGGGTGGAACAAGTGGGTTCTGTCACTGCTGCTATTTTCAAGCCTCAGGCCTGGCTCAGGGAGGCTTAAGGAGGTGGCTGGAGGCCATGGGAAAGCCCCTTCTACTGAAGTGGAGTTGTGGCTGTGACACGGCAATGACATCACAGCTCTAAAATGGATCAGGTTGTGGTGCTGTTGCGAGAGGGGGGAAAAAAAAAAAAAAAGTCATGGGGAAGCATACCTTGCCATGTGGATGACTGATCTGGGCAAACCCAGACGATATTGTCAGTGTAGCCACGCAGTCTATGGTTTAAATAAATTGAGGCAAAATAAGGAGTAGGGCACCTTAGGCAAGGCCCTGCCACCTTCTAAATGTTCATCAAGCACATGTTTATGAATTAAGGAAGCTCTGAGTCATCATGAGTAGACTGTAAGCGCTTTGGGGATAGGGAAATACCTACAGTGCCCGAATGTAATCCGCTTTGAAGTGCCAAAAAGCGGAATATAAATTAATAAAACAAATAAATAAATAACTAAATAAGATGACATTCTAGGAAAATTACACAGTAAGCACAGGGATTCAATTCCAGGTTTTACCTTCTGTAACTACTTGGCTTGAAGAATGCCCTGGAAACCAGGCAGTAGCTCCAGCATGAGAAATAGCCTCCTGATTGACATAAAGTGAAATGCCAGTGGAAGAACACGAGGGGAGCACAGAGACCAGCTTCCTTGTGATTTTTGGGAGCAGTTTGGCTACTTTTAAGGAGAAAAATAAAATAGAAAAGGCTGGCACTTGTAAAAGGATCCTGAGAATGGTGAGAAAAAGCTGTGCTGGGAATGTGAGAACTTTTAAAATGCACTGCTTTTTAGTGACATCATCAGGGCATGAATCTTCTGTTCAAAAAAGGATTTCAGTTGTTATGGTTGGGACCTTTAGAAGGAACAGGATCTGTGACAGTCACTCTCACAGATCTGGCCAAGTTGGCTATTTTTCTGAAAATAATACTGCCTAAAGTATTTTTTGAATAGCAGTATTGATGTGAAACATTTTTCGGCACTGGATTGGGATTTTAATATATTTTAGAGTGGTTTTTCTAGTGTGAATGTATTCTAGTGATTATTGTATTCTGTTTATTTTTGCTGAACAGCCTCCCAGATAAGGGAAAGAATAGTTAAAGTATTGGAGAACCAGGATGTGCAAAGTAAATAGTGCTTCCTTTATAGGATTGCATGCTACATTTGAGAGAGTATATTAGACAGAAATTTTTATAATAATATTATGAAAGCTAAAAGCAGACCGAGTTGGATCAAAGATACATCTCTCAGAGTTAGGCAAAATGAAGAAAGGATACAGGAGATTGAAGAATTGGCAGTTGAACTCCTGGTTTACATGGAGAGGGAAAGATATGCTGGGATCTTAGAGAGGGAAAGATTACTGAAGTAAATGTAATACCTAAAGTTAGAAGCATGATAAGTAACATGAATTGTGCCATAATCTGTATTAAAGCACATCTATTGATATTAACGGATATAAACTGGATACAGTATTGTGCAGCAAAAATTATTACGAAATAATCTTGCCAACAAGGACTCAAGGCCGAAGAACAGGAGAAAGATGATAACGCCCCTTTATAAAAAACATAAAAAGAGAAAATTAAAGCACTGCGTGCAGGAATATCATTGGTAGACACTTACTTCAAAGGATCAAGGACAATGAGAAAAATCCAAAACATAATGCTAAGATATGCTGCATTAACAGAAGAAAAATGTACATTATTTAATAATAAATTGAAAATAACAAGAGAAGCACAGAAGCTTCGAAGGCTATGAAGACAACAGAAAGGAGAGGCACCAAAATAAAACATTTAAAGAGAACCTGAAGCAGTTTTATAGCGAATTGAGGAGGAAAATTAGTGCAGTTAAAATGCTGCCTTCAAAAAATGAAACAACAGTTTTGGAGAAATGTGTATGATAATCCTGTAAAGCATAACAGAAAAACAAAATGGCTTCCCAGCATAAAGGGAATATAGAACAGGCCAACATCAAAACTATGGAATGGCCTGAAGTTACAACAATTGAGCTGGAAGCCAGGTTAAAACAAGCCCCTAATTGGAAGCGCCCTGACCCTGATGAAATGCTCAACTTTTGGCTCAAATATTTGACCTCTCTTCATCAAGATCTGGCTAACTATAACAACCAATTGATCAGTAAGCCAAAATTAACTCCACAATGGCTAATAACAGGAAGAACACTTCTCCTGCCAAAGGGAAAGCCAAATAATGTCCCCCAAAACTATCGACCAATAACCTGCTTGCCTACAATCTAAAAGCTGTTTACTGCAATCAATGCAGATAGAATATATCACCACTTTGATTCTAAATCTTGGCTCTAGAACAGAAAGGTAACAAAAGAGGAGCATGTAGAATCAAAGACCAGCTGATGCTGAATAAAGCTTAGGACCAGCTGTATGCATACTCAAAATC
Organism: Rhinatrema bivittatum; assembly: GCF_901001135.1. Taxonomy (NCBI): domain Eukaryota; kingdom Metazoa; phylum Chordata; class Amphibia; order Gymnophiona; family Rhinatrematidae; genus Rhinatrema; species Rhinatrema bivittatum. The sequence continues at coordinate 502,312,687 of NC_042616.1, forward strand.
TTAGTATAGCATGGATTGCTTATAAGAAAACCTTTGATAGCATCCCACACTCTTGGATAATAAATTGCCTTGAAATATACAAAGTGAATTCTGTACTGATAGAATACCTAAAAATCACTATGAAAATGTGGCAGGCTAAACTCCCTGAATTATGAAGATGGACACTATATTTAAGATCCAGTGAGAAATATTTCAAGGAGATTCCCTATCACTGCTTTTGTTTTGTCTGGCTTTAAATCTGCTGAGTGCTCTCATTAACTCCTTGGACTTTGGAAATAGCCTTACTCCTAGAGCAACCAATCCAGTTGTAAAGATATCTCACTATTTGTTGATGATCTGAAACTCTACAGTTTTTGTGATGTTCATTTTGCAAAACAACTTCGTGTGGTGATGTCAAAATGACATTTGGTTTGGACAAATATGCGAAGGCAACTTTCCTTAAAGAAAAATTAAGCAAATCTGAAAACATCTCCCTGACTGAAGATTGCAATATAAAGGAACTGGAGCAGGAAGATGTATATACATATCTAGAAGTAAAGAAAGGTGGAACAATTTAGCATAAATTATTGAGAGAAAAAATCAGTAAAGAATACTGTAGGAGAGTGAAGTTGATATTGAAGCGTGTCTCAACAGCATGAAATAAGATACGAGCTATCAACCAGCTTGCAATTCCTACAGTATCATACAGTTTTGGAATAGTAGATTGGCCTCATCAATATCTTGGACATTAAAACAAAGCTCGTACACACCCATCAGGTAATTTATAAGTACCAGTGCATGCTGAGATTGTACATTTAAAGATGAATTTTTAAAAAGTTGCATGCGTAAAAATGAGCACGAGGTGGAGCCAATTTATACATTGGGATGGTACCTTTCAAACCGGCTCATGGGCACACATATACACATATGCATTGGCGCACACCCAGAGATGTGGCCATTTTATAACATGCATGCACATATGCGCATATATTATAAAATAGCCTAGGAGCGCATATGTGTGCACCTAATTTTAAGCTTGTGCACACCCAGCAGCACAAGTCTGCTTATGGACACACAACTGCCTGTATTTTATAACAGGTGTGCATCCTGCTGAGGACCAGTTTCACCAGTTAATCCACCAGTTTGCTCAGTGTTCTCCTAGGTCCTCCAAACCCTCTGGTTATACAGCCTGCACTCCCCTCAGTTATCCCAGACCCCTCAAATCTCTCAAAGATGCCTGCATTTTTTTTAACTTATACATCTTCCCTAGCAAAAATAAAGTTATACGGCACTGGACCTGGGCGTGTGCCCAGGCGAGTAGATACTTGCATGCACATCTCTTGGCCCTACCCTGGAAGACCCATGTCCTGCACACATCACAGCCACACCACACTCCTTTTTCTTCAAATGTGAGATGGGCACACATTACCACTTGTGCGCACATCTGCCCGTTTTATAAAATAGGGTGGGCACACACTAGTGCTATGTGCACGCCCATCTCCTGAGTTTTATTGTAATACACTATTATGAAAAAGACTCAATATATAGCATGTACTAGAAAACACAATATAAATCAAAACCTGCTATGTGAGGAGACTCATTTAGTTTCAAGTAAACCTTCATATGGTGCCACTGTTCAATTTATGGCTATCCTGTGAACACTAGGGCTTTTTAATCATTAGGTTACTTGATACAATTTTTTATGATTCTTCCGAAATGAAGCTATCAAGTGTCAGTCACACTTATCTGAGTGAAGTCCACTGATATTTGATGATCAAGCCGACATTGCAATGTTTCGGAGCTCTGCGACTCCTTCTTCAGGGAAACTCGGCATTGGTATACATGGACGGTTGGTGGACTGATTTGTTGCTTGTGATGCTGTCAGATGAAACGTTTAACATCTACTGACAGAATTTCTAGCGGTGCGGTCAGCTAGCCTTAAAAATAATTGAATTTCGGTGCTGTAGGCTACCGGCGCAGAGAGGGTGCTATGCCCTTAACTGGTCAGAGGCAGGCGTAACTTGTGCTTGCTGGCCGAGTGCTGTGCCGGCGCGCGATCCCCTGGCCACTGTGCCAGAGTCCTCAGCCTCACCTCCCGGACCGCCCTGGATGTCCAGCCACACCCTTGGACCGCCCACCATGCCCCCGGACCGTCTTCCCCGCCCCGCCCCTATCCCGCCCCCTGCCCTCCCAGTCAGAAAAGCCCCGGGACATATGCACGTCCCGGGGCTTTACGCGCGCTGCCGGGCCTTTTGAAAATAGACCCAGCGTGCATAACCCCCCTATGCGCGTAAATCCTTTGAAAATCTGCCCCAAAAAGAATAATTACAGCAATAACAGACTAAGTTGCAGAACCCTAGGAAGACCTCAAAAAGCAGGGTGGGGGGAGAAAAAGGGCTTAGAGCAAGGACTGGATAAAGGAAAAAAGTAAACTAACATCAGAAATCAGGCAGACCCCCCCGTGGGACAGATCTTTCACTACAGTCCTGAACATCAATCTGCCTATGGATAAAACCACTGACTGAAGAAAATTGGCCTCAAATTGCTTAAAAGTTATTAATAGCAAATCGCATAAAGGTGGAAAGGATGTATCACATTTATGAAAACAAATCAAGGATACATCAACGTAGATTCAAGGACTGTCCACAGTTCCAATTTATTTATTTATAAAATGTATAGCCCGCCAATCCACAGATCTCAGCGAGTTACAATAAACATACACAGTATTAAAAGAAACAACTCAGTACAATATTGAGATGTAAGATTTAAACAGACAGGACAAAAGAAATATGCGGCGGCAGTCCCAATGGAACCGGTCACCATTATCCTCCTTCTAATCGTTTTTTTATTGTTTTCTATCTAGATGAAAGTTCTTATATGCTTCCTCCTTCGGGTTTTCAGAAATCCTTCCCGAAGTAGATGCCGGTGTTAATATCATGGTCACATGTTTTTAATTTGAATTCCCTCCGCAGCGCTCCAAAACACATTCAGCATATTCCACACCTCCAGGTTACAGACTCTACCGTTTCAATCTTGGGCTTTTGTCCCTCCCGACACAGCCCTTGTGGCGAAACACAGTCCATGTCAGGGGGACCGAGAGATTTGTCTACAAGCAACTGTTGAATAAACAAAGGATATGTTGATTTAATTAACTTTTAAGTCTGAGTAATTTAAGATAAAGTTCCACAAACTTTCATAGCACTATACTATTCTTTATGGTAAATTTAACCCAACCATAAAGTCTCTCTCACTTGGGAATCCTCTTGGCCCAAAGAAAACAAAGACCTGTGAAATCTTTGAAACAGAGCACAAATTTAAGTATAGGATTCAAAAGTCTCCAAATATCCAGTACTTCCAAGTGATTACATAAAAAAGGAACGCCCTTATCCATCCCCATATTTATTTTATTTATTTTATTTATTTAAGTTTTTTATATACCAACATTCAAGACGGTGGTCCCATCATGCTGGTTCACAAGAAACAAGGGTGAAACTTTACCATTTAACAAAAGTGCAGAAAAGCAGTTACATATAACAAGGAAAACAATAACTTGGAATGAGAAGGGAAATGAAGATTAGATAGTAAAATATATGTATAAATAACATTGTGAGAGGTGGCTATTAACGCTAATACTAGCGGAGCTTGTTGCATGAAGGGGGATTAGATGGGGTTGGAGTTAGGAAAGGCCTGCGTGAACAGCCACGTTTTGAGTCTTATCTTGAATGTTGAGATGTTGGGTTCCATTCTAAGATCCGGGGGAATGGAGTTCCATAATGTTGGACCGGCTGTGGAGAATGCCCGATCTCTAAGCGTGATGTGTCTGGTAGTCTTGGCTGGAGGTACTTGAAGTGATCCTTTGTAAGCATCTCTTGTCGGTCTTGTGGAATGGTGTAATCGGAGGGGAATATGGAGATCGATTGGGGCTAATTGATGGATGTTTTTGAAAATGGTGAGAATGGCCTTGTAGATTATTCTGAAGTGGATGGGCAGCCAATGGAGGTCCATCAAGATAGGTGTTATGTGTTCTCTTCTCATGGTGTTGGTGAGTATACGGGCGGAGGCATTTTGTACCATTTGTAATGGTTTGGTGTGTGATGAAGGGAGACCAAGCATGATGGTGTTGCAATAGTCCAGCTTTGCGAAAATGATTGATTGTAGGATCGTTCTGAAGTCATGTGTGTGGAAGAGAGGTCGTATTCTTTTCAGCACTTGGAGCTTGTAAAAGCAGTCTCTGGTGGTTTTGTTTATGTTAGCTTTCAGGTTTAGGTGATTGTCAATTTGAACTCCTAGATCTCTCACTTGTGTAGTGCTTGGTACGGTAGGATGAGTGTATGTGATGGAGCTGTTTTCTGGAGTGATGAGTAGAAGTTCCGTTTTTGATGAATTTAGTATCAGGTTGAGACTTGTAAGAAGTTGTTTGATATTTTGGAGGCAGGATTCCCAGTGCAACATTGTTTTTGCGAGCGATTCTTCGATGGGGATCAGGACCTGAATATCGTCAGCGTAGAGAAAATGTTTGAGATTGAGGTCAGTGAGAAGTTTACATAAGGGTAACAGATAAATGTTTTTGTTGTCAGCACCCGTAGTGATGCAGCACCCGTAGTGATGCAGCCGTAGTGATGCAGCACCCGTAGTGATGCAGTCCTGGTAAACATGGTCTGTTTTGGGGGATTTATGATCTGTTTATTTTTGACTCACTAAGCAGATTTTGCTGATAATAAACTACCAATTTACCGGGTCATTCCTCAAAATGCATTATGGCGTTAATGCACGCAATAACGCGTTAACACCATAACGCATGCGATAATTACGCTAGTGCGTGGTGCGAATGCAAATTTTTGGAAGGGGTGGGATCAGGGAGGAGTTTGGGCGGGATTTACGAAAATGAGGGGCAATATTGCACCGTGACATAGCACAACACATGCTCCTTCAGCCAGCAGTGCTGACGTCCACTCTGCATTGGCATTTACAGCGGATCCCACTTCCAGTGGCGTTATTGGTGGAACCGTGAAAAAGCTCTCAATCCACGGCTGATGGTCCTCTGATAAGGGAGAAAAGACTATATTCTCACTTTGCATTCCTTTTAGTATGAGGCATTTCAGTAAAGGAAAATCGCCAAAAGGGAAAAGGATTCGGAGAGAGCTCTTTCAGCGCGCTGCTCGGGTGGTTTGCCATCTTGTCCTCTCTGAAGAAAATTTTCAAAGATAATTTTTCTTTTGGAATTAGATAGCATGAGCCAGAGGAGAAAATACTACATGCCTTTTTGAAAACTGAATGTACTCGCACTGTTTTCTTCCTCTGATCTAATTATGCCCACGAGAGTGCCTCTTTTTAATCTGGCTAAAAGTACATGCTCTGTGGAAGTCCCTATATACCTGTAGTCAGGCAGAGGAGGGCAGTTTTTGGACAAGCCAGTTTACCTGAGTAGATAGCTTTAAAAATTGCCCTCTAAAAGTATTTTATAGACCCTTCTATTCACTCTGTAATGAGAAGGATGCACCTGAGGATATTACATTCTTTAGGTCATAGCACTGGTCTCTTATCCAGATATTAGGCAGTGTAACATCTTCTTAGCTTCCAAACTCTACTAAGTTTAAGCTCGTCCAGGCTGGTGTTCCCAGTGTTCTTTGGTAATTGGCTCAAAGCTGATTATTACTTTGAAATGTCTGAAGTTGGAATATAAATCTAAATAAATGAATGTAAGTTTTCAGAAATCTGTCATGCAGTTTTTAAACTGATAAAACAGTTTCCTTTCAAAAGATGAGATTCCATGTTCTACCTCCATAGCATCTGTATATGTTTTCTGGGTGATATGTTTATACTGGGAGTAAATATAATGTATCAACCAAATAATCTTATCATTAATCCTTGTTAATCTGTCTATCTTGCTTTTTAGTTATCTCCTCCTTTATTTCTGATTTCATTAAGTCATAGGGGGTCATTTTCAAAAGGGGTCGCATGTGCGATACCTAAATCAGGGCGGGTTCTGGGCGCATCCGCTCCGGAAGGGGGGGAGTTGGGGTGGCACCGAGGCAGACGCCGCGAAGACGTCGCTGACAGTGAAAAGGTAAGGGCCCTTTTTGCCGCCAGTTTCGCGCCCAATAGCATCACCTTTTACGATGGCACTATTGGGTGCAAAAGCCGGCAGCGATTGCACCGCGGAGGTGTGATCGCTGCCGGCTTTCGCAGGCCTACCCCCCGCTTCTCCACCCCACCCCCGGTTATCGCCGGATTTTCTAAGGTCTGCGACCTTAGAAAATCCAGGCCATAGTTTGCTGGAAAACTCTTGAGTTGTAGATTTGTAGTTTGAAAAGATTTTCTAAAATTTTACATGTTCAGTGCCTTTTGAGATCAAACTTTGAATTGAAATAAACAATAACACATAAAGAGCTGATTTTCAAAGGGTCCCGATTTTCAAAGGGTCTAATTGCGTAACTTTGGGAGTTAGGGGGCCAGATCTGACCCTTTGAAAATTGACTAGGGCTGAATGGCTAAATTTATCTATTTAGATCCAATAGATGGCTAAATTTAGTCAGTAAAAAATGGACAGCCCTGGAGGCATGTTTGGATTGGGGAGAAGACTTAGCTGGCTGGTGGCGATTATGTCCAGTTAGGATAGGAAAGATTTTCATACTCAGTACTCACAAGATTCCTTTCCTCTTCCTGCATCCACAGCAGTCAAAGAAGAACCCCTCCCAACCAGACCCATTCTTTTTCTGCCTGCTCCTGTCTTCCCTCCTTCACCCTCTCCACAGGTCTTCTCTCCTCTCCTTCAGTCCTTTGTCCTTTTCTCCCTCTCATGTTTTATCTCCTTTCTGCTTCTGCTCCCAGTTCGCTCTCTTCACATCCTGATTCTTCTCTACCCCTATCCCTGAGCCTTAGTCCTCAAAACCCCTGCTAGCCACCAGGGGTAGCAGGCAGATGATAGCACTTCATACTTGAGAGATGACCTAAGCGGGAAGTGTGGAATTGGTACCAGGAATCGAGGTACAGGCATGGGATTGAAATTAGGGGAGAAAGTTCCCCTCCAGTGCTTGCCCATAATGCCAGGCTTGTGAAAGATTCTGGCTTTCCTCTCACTTTACCACAATATTAAATTTATCAATATTTGTAAGATAGGCCCATCACTATTCTAGCTGAGGACTTTGATTGGATTGGATGCTGCTGCTTGGGATGCTGTAGAGGCAGCATTCATAATCTCCACAGAGAGAATCTTAATCATTGCTCATTGCTAACATCTATTGGTCATATTCAGGGCCTGCATTTATGTATTCTGTTTCTGCAATGGCTGGTCTACAGTAAATAGGAGGAGATATAAAATAGCAAAAAACTCCCTGGGTAATTCCACATCAAGGTACATGGCACTATAATAGAGACCAGTTCTGATGAGCTAAAGGAGCAGGAGGGAACTGCCAAGCTCATTATGAGTCAAGGCATATATGGTAGCATTTGTTCTAAAAGACACCATTTCACTATGTGTAACCTAGGTATTTTAACAACGGTAACTATTACTCATAGTAGAAGAGTGATTGCTGTGATCATGCTTTCAACTGTGCTTTTAAATACTAGATCAGTAGGTTAAAAAAAATTTCACTGATGGACAAGCAGAAATCTGATATTTGTGTATTCCTAATTCCTGGTTGCATTAAACAATTTCTGTTATATTGAATCAAAGCTGTCCAGCTGATTATTGCATTATGTCTCAACCTCGAATTTAAAAAAAAATGAGGAGGGGGTCTTTTAGTAGGATTTAAGAAAACCAGATTGATGACCTAATGTTGACATTAGAGCTATGCCGCCCTATGAAATGTTACTTTTAATATCTACAAGTCTAAATATATTTATTGTATATTGTCCATAAGGTTTTCTCACACATAATTACTCTCCTAAAGCCGATTTTGAATGGTCTCAGGTATCAACCACAATTTCAAGAATTACACTTGGTGATTTTAGTCTGCATGTGGATGAAAAGCCACAATCGCCTCAGTGCAAGGAATTTCTAGATGATATGGAGATATTGGGATGGAGTCAAGTTATCACTGAACCAATTCATAAATTTGGTCATACATTGGGCATAATTATCTTGAATCTACAATCAGTTTCTTTCAAGCTATCATCTTTTTCTGTGACGTCATTTCCATGGCCTAACCATCGGTTAATTTGCTTTCTTTGTAGTTTAATAACAAATGTTGATATGCCTCAATCAAATAATCCATCTCCAATTAAAAGGGGACATTCTGATATTGTCCATTTGCATGATGAATTGCTCCCGCCCTTTGCTGGTTTGGACCTTATCAATTCAGTGATTGCCACAAATCTTTGGCACACCATAGTACAAAATGTGGTAGCAAATTGGCCCCAACGTCGCAAAAATGTAGCCCAGTTCTCTGCTTCACTACATGGACAGAGCCAAAGGCTTAGATGGAGTGACAATGGTGGAAAACCAAATCTTTGCAGGACCTGAAGTAAATAATTTACAACTGGGAAAATACAGAACTGTATCTGATAGTGCTAAGCACAATTATTAAAATGCTGATGGCTGGGAACAATTCTTCAAACTAAAATATCTGACTTACGATCCAACAGCCAATATTAGGGGGAACAATTTGACTGTGTCCAACAAATTGTGAGGATTCTGCTATTTTTTTTTTTACTGACAAAATAAAAAAAATCTGCATTAGATATTCATAGAAACTGATCACTTCTGGCTCTGTCTTTTAATAGGACCATTTTTCATCTCTATCTAGATAACAGATCACAAATATTATAGCTAGATTAAATTCACTGTCTAGTCCGTTAAATCTATGTGTGACCATGTAGACATCAGCAGTCCAATTTTAAAAAATTGCCAATTTATCTCTGGCTGGAGGTAAGCTACTATCCAGTCTTAAGCTTGCCACAGTCCGGCCAATATTTAAAAAAGCCTACACTTGATGCTGCAAGTTTTTGAAATTATTGTCCTATGTCATCTCTTCCTGCTACAGCAACTAAATGAGTTTATGGATAATGACACAGTGCTTAATCATTACCAAATTTGGACTTCGTAAAACCTACAGTACAGAGACTTTACTATGGTCATGTCTTGATTCATTTCACCATGGTTTTGACAGTAGGCACTGTTATATATTAGTTCGTAGACAGATCAGCGGCACTTGACACTCTTAGCCATAGTCTGTTGTTACCTTGTCTGAAAGACATTGGTATTTCTGGCACTGTTTTCAATTGGTTTTCATCATTTATTATTGAGTGCTCTTTTCAAGTATAAATTGGAGCATCTGCTTTCTCATAGCATCCATTTGTTACAGTACCACAAGGGTTGTTCGCTTTAGTTAATGTATATGTATGATCTCCATCTTCAAGCTGTTATCTGACCTGGAGGTTGGTTATTGCCTCTATGCCAATAATATTCAGTTCTTTGTAACTCATAAGTCATCTTAGATGCAAACATTTGGCTTAGTCTCAATCTGTCTTGTCAGCAATAAAAGCATGGCTTTTTCACAATAGACTTACTCTTAATCTTGAGAAAACCGAGGTAATTATTCTGAGATGTGTTCATTATGAGTTGGACCCTACCATTTTTTATTATGACTGCCATAATATACCCATAGCACATCAGATGCGAGATTTAGGGTTCATTTTAGACTCTGAATTGTCCTTGTGAGCGCAGGTCAAAGCTGTAGTGAAATCATTTCTCTACAAATTATGTATCATTTGTCAACTAAAGCTATTACTTCCTATATCATTTTATCATACATATCTCCAGGCCTGATTTTGACAGATCTGGGTTACAGTAATTCTCTCTATATAGGGCTTCTAAGCAAACGTGTTAAGGTCGTTACAACTTGTGCAAAATTCTGAAGTATGAATTCTTGCCAGGACAAAGCGATTAAAGCATATAACACCTGTTTTATTTTCCCTTCACCAGTTTCCAATTCATTGGTAGGTTAAATATAAACTAATTCTATTGATTCATGAATTGGTGAGTGACACCTCTCCATCGTGGGTATGCTCAATTCCTCAGATTCATAATCCATTGTGCCTTCTTAGATCAGCTCACAAAGCCCTCTTAGATATTTCACCTCTACAACTGACGCACCTAGCAGAAACCAGGGAAAGAGCTTTTCAATTTGCTGGCCTTGTATTCTGGAACTCTTTGCCTGAACATTTACAAGAAATGGTATGCACCCAATTGCTTAAACATTTGAAAACTTATTTATTCCAACAAGACTTTCAAGTTTATAATTAACTATAGAATTCCAATGGAAGCTGAACTGCAGAAAATTAGCCCAATGGAAATTTCCATTCCTTAATTTTATAATTAGTTTGTCATCTTAAATATAAATATTTTGTCAATGTTCTCATGAAGCAGATTTTGGTTGAGGAGCATGGTATTTAGTTAACTTTTATTTATTTATTCCTTTTTTCGCTTTTTATTTTATTACTGGTTTATATTATATATGTTTTACCCTGTACCTTGCCTTGAACCATGCATATGTGCAGGTAACAAATAAAAAAAAATATATATATTTATATATAGAGTGTAGCACTGTTTATCCAGAATAAAAACCGAGGCCATCCTGAATAATTAATTTTTCTGGATAATTGAAGTTCCATAGAATGGGTATTTTCTGAAAAAAGAATTTCTGATAGTGGAAGTTTTTCCAGATAATGGAGTATATAAAGCCATGCAATTTTCCTGGTTAATGGATCAGGGTAGATAAATGATGCTCTATTGTCTACATTTGCATATATGTATTTGTATTAAGAAAAGGTTTTCAGTAAAATCTCTTCTGGGTTATGTAGCTCAGGGCTTCTCAGCCAGTGTGCCTGGGAAAGTTCTTGCTGTGCTAGTGCTGACAGCCTCGGCACAATCCTCCTCCCTGAATATTATTGGACGATGCCCCAAATCTCTTCCTGTTTCAGCCCCTCCCTCCTATCTTCACGGCAACTAGACAGCACTGAGGAAGACCAGAGGGGAGGGGCAGGAGCAAGGAGCTCAAACAGCAACAGTGAAAGGCAGGGAAGAGCCTCTGCATCCTTCAGCCCCTCCCCTCTGGTCCGTTCCCCATCCCTACCTGCTTCCTGGAATACAGGGCTCTTTTCTGCTGAGCTGCCTTTACTTGGAGAGTCTCTGCTCCAGACCTTGGATGTCCATGCTGCAGGGACCTGAGAATCAGATGACAGCAGAGTAGGGATGCAGCCAGGTGAGAATGATTTGTGGGAAGGGAAGGAAGGGGTGAATGCTTGGGGGAGAAAGTAGTGCAAAATGTGGTGAATGTTAAAGGAGGTTAGGAGTATGTAAATGCTTGGGGGAGGAGGCACAGGATGCTGACACAGTATTAGTACTGCTGCTCTTGCTGGGGAGTAGGTGGTAGGTGAAGATTGGAAGGACAAGCTGGGCCATACTAGGGGAGGAAAAAGGGAGAATGGGGGCGGAAGGGGAAAGAGAGAGAGGATTATGAAGGAGAAGGTGAAAAATCATGGGGCAGGAGAAAAGAGAGAGATGGAAGGACCAGGGACTGAGGCAAAGGAAGAAAAGAGAAAGGGCCTTGGATAAGAAGCAGGGTGATGGAGAGGGGGAAAGCGACCCAGGATAGATAATAAGAAAGAGAATCAGGTACTGGGAAGATAGAGATGCAGAAATAACTCAGGAATAGGGAGAGAAAGGGGATATGAGTGAGAGAGAAGGACCCTGGAGTTTGGGGTGGAGGAATTCTGGGAAATAATGGAGGAAAAAGAGAATGAGGAATGGAGGAGAATGAATAGGAAAGGAGACCATCAAGGGAAGAGAAAGTATTAAAATATCTACTCAAAGAAAGAGACAAAGAAATAGGACACCAGACAGAGAGGGAAAATAAAAAAGGAACAGAATGAAAAACAAAAGAGACACAATCAGCCGGAAAATCAAGCCAAAGACATCAAAGGTTGGAAACTTTTATTGCCTGATAGAGAATATTAATATACTGGGACACAGATCAAAGTCTATGAGCTGGACCTATCTCCCACATAGAATTTACATGTTGGGAAAACTTGAATTTTGTTTGGCTAATTTTGATTTTCTGGTTGTATAATTAATTCTATTAAATGCAAGACATACCCACCAGCACAGAGGCTTTGGTATTGGATCAAAAATATTTTGTGGTAATAACATTTAAGAGGTGTGCTTTTAGGTATATTTTGAGAGTAGATTATTACAATTTTCCATATGGAAGGTTTACCAGGCTTCCTCCCTCCCAATAGGGTTGCCAACTTTTCAACAGACCTGAACTGGACACTGAGGACTGGCGGAGGGGGGGGAATGTGTACACTCTGTCCCCCTCATTTGCATAAATTTGCATATCTTTTAGATCCTGTCGTGAACTGAGAGGCCGTGCAGGCAGTAACTAAATTACAATTACAGTATAGTAAATCTTCCATATCAAACAGCACTGCCAGCACTGCTGGCGAGGAAGGAGGGTAAGAGATCGGGAATAGGAAGAGAGGAGATCACAGAGGAGGTAAATGAAGAAAAAATATTGGGCAGGAGGGTTAAAGGAGGTCAGAGAGAGAGGGAGAAGGAGATGTGACTCAAAATGCAATGCTTGGACCCAGCAATGGAGGAGAAGAAGAAATGCCAGAGGCTCTGCAAGCCTGGCCATCTCCCCCTCCTGTTTGACTGCATGAGTGGGTGAATGAGGGGATCCTGAGGGTGTGGTTGCGCCTCTCACACTGCCACCAATGATTCTTTTCTGGGGCACGTGGGTACGAGAAGAGCAATGTGCTGCCATCCCACTAACACCAATACATATTTTTTAAAAGGTCCCTAGTCTCCCATGACAATTTGGCCAGGCTTGGGCAAATCCGCAGCAAGGTCCAAATCCTGCAGCCCTTACTGCAGCCACAAAATTGTGGGCCACTGGGGGACCTGACCTTAACCAGACATTACAATGTCTGGTTATCTTTGTAACCAGACACTGTACAATTTGGTTGAAAACCAGTCTGTCCAATCCAGAGCTGGACAACTGATCACCCTACATCCCACCAAAATGAACTACTCACTTACTATTCATACTACAGGTAACAAGTGTCACAGATTCACCCATCCGAACTCTGGTAACACTGATAAACAAAGTTTTTGTTTCCTTCAGGCATTTTGGTGTTCCAAATAGATTTTTTTGATTCTGATTACAGATATTACTTCGAAATTTGCACATCACATAAAGTTTTTGAGAAACAGCCAATTTTGTGTTACAATAATTGTGAAATTTTAAAACATAATCTCGCATACATATATTTTCTTGTTGGACAGTATTTTTTATGATTTTTAAAATTCATGTCATATTTTTGACAGCCATAAGCAACATAACATGTAACATAGACTAACCTTTTTTTTATTTTTATTATTTTCAATTCAATTAAGCAAGACAATAACATCTTACATCTGTAAATAGAATGATGATAACAAATCTCATATAATTCATAATATGACAATAGCACTAAACAAATACATATATTGTAATAATTAACTAAATTTGTCATCATTCTCTAAAAGGAAATAACAATGAGAGGGGCCTGTAACTCAGGGGAGACCAAAGGTAACATTACATGATAACTGAAATTGGCTTAATGCAGACTGTATATATTATCTGACTTTGTACAGAGGCGCTTCTCTGCAGATATACAAGGATACCACAAGGAATTTAATTGAGGCAAATATAAATTTAATATTACATATCCTTGGAAGGCACAGATGCCAGTCCTTCAATATAGGCAGGGCATTACTGTGTCTTACAGTCTCTTGTGAAAGCTGTATTATATAGTTTCAAATCATGCATAGAAAATGCTTGTGACGAGGATCACTTATGCAATATGACAGTGTAATAAGCTGACCTTCTCTAGCCTGAGAAATCTCCTCCCACCTTAAAAGTTCCTTTGTTTAGCATTGCTTTGATGTGCTCTGTTTCTTATGAACTTCTTTATTCTGTTGATAGATCAATCACTTCATCTCCAAGGGGCAGGGAGAAACTCTGATTTCAGTTGGAATCTCTTGCATCCAGATAAGCAAAATAATGCAGTTTCAGCCATCTGCCATCGATAACCTCCTGGCCTTTAATTATAGGCTTTGCAGAGCCTACAGGTCTTCCAGATATCTTCCAAATTCTTGAGTCTGAGGTCAGTGAAAGGTTCACTGTATACCAGCATGTTCAGTTAAGGCAGACAGCAAAGGACTCTGGGACAAGCTGAGTGAGCCAAAGGCCTGAACCAAAATCTTCATATATCAAGATGATAGAAATGTCCTTTAATAGATCATTTCTGGGATCGCTCTTGCCTAGAAGATGTTATATTTCCACTCCTGGAGTTCAGGAAGGACTTTAATTGCTCCTGGAAAAAGAAAATGTAACACTCATTTTAGCCTCTTATCACACACTTACAGGGATATCTAAGTATAAAAGAATATCCCAATGTAGTTACTTGAGCCCTTAAAGATAGGAAATCACACCTTCTAACCTGTGTCGCCCTAGCAAAGTCAGGAAATATTCAAATAGCTTGTCCATAAAATACTGAGGATATGTTTTTAAAATATCTCATTGTATCATTCAATTCATATTCCATTATATATGAGACAAGCAAAGTGGCCATCTCAAAACCACTTCGGACAAATCTTCAAGAAATTGTGTTAGATTATCAATGCCTTCTGTTTGACCTCCTCTAGGTATTTCTCTGCTAGGGTTAGGAAGGAAATAGGCCTTATTTATGGCAGGTGTTTTTTCTAGATCAAAGCCAAGAATCTGATGGAAATAAGTTTTCAGAGTAGTATATATTCCTTCACCCAGTATCCTGGGGAAGTTAACAAACTGCAGATTCAAATGCCTAGATTGGTTCTCTAAATACTCTGGTCTCCAGGAACATGTTCCAAAGTCTTTTATAAGTTTGAAATTATTTGCCTGGGTTTGTGCCAATGTCTGTTGAGTAACTGACATTTGGCTTCTTAACTCTTGAAATTAAGTGTCAAAGAAAGCGTTTTGAGCATCAACTTTGGTGTTTAGTTTCTCAATTTCTCCCTGGCATGCCTTCATTGAGCTTCCAACGCTCACTATCAAATCCCATAACGTTTCTAAAGTTATTATATCCGGTTTAGGTGGGGGCTAAATACGCTCACCACCCATTCCAGCTTGTGCCTCCCTCAACAGTCCCAGTGTCGTTGCCATTGATCTTCCTTCCAACACCTCTACTTCTTTACCAGAAGGAGAAAAAATTGGCGAAGAAAAAACTTGAAGAGGCAAAACTGTCTCCAGTCTTCCGGGAGAGGAGTGGAAGGTGGGCTGCACTCCACCACTCTGAAACCACCCCCCCCCCCCCCCCCGTCACAGTCGCTCCGGTAACAACATCATCGAGGGCCACAAGCTCCAGGGGAGGGACGCTGGTGATCGGAGCCGGCGGGAAATGCTGATCTGGGGGACGCAGAGTGGTTTCCCCAGGCGACTGTGGTGCTCCCTCGCTGCCAGCTGCAACAGAGAGAGTAACCCCTTATACTGCCGTCCCGACTGCAAATGCGTGGAGGAGGCCATCCGCCTGCATATGCCCGCACGGATGTTAAAATCCGCCACGCATGTGTGTGCGGATATTGTATTTCGTAACATGCACGTGCCAGGAACAGAGTGCGGGTCTTAAATTCGATTCCTAAGAGCATATTGGTCTGCAATAAATATACTGTCTGGAACAATCTGTGTAAGTGTCATTTGTAATCCACACAAATCTGCTGACTTTTTAGGGGGTGGAATACTTTTGCAAGCCACTGTTTGTGCTATGTTATAAACCTTGAGAGTATGCACGTATTTGCAGTATGGTGCATGCATTTTGCCGAGGGAATAAAGGGTGTCTAGGGGCTTTGTGGAGCGAGGTTCAGAAGTACACATGCAAGTTGCTATTTTGTGAGAGGTATTCACGCATACATTAACATTTTTACACCAGCTAATGGTTTTGTGCAGTTGAAATCGAGCTGGTCTTTTGACTGCACTTTTTGGGTGGGAAGTCTGAATGAGCTTGTAAGAGTTCAGGGTGAAGTGCTAGAGGATCTAGGTGAAATGGAGAAGGACTGGGTGAACTGGGGGAGGTAACAGCAAACTGGTAAGTCCAAGTACAGGCACAAGTAAGTATTTTAAGAATGGTATACATGCATACTTTATAAAATACCCGCCTCTATGTTTAAATCAGGGTTACTAAGCAGTCATGTTAAATATTTTTACATGCCTAAAATATATACCCGTATGTTTATAAAATAGATAGATAAAGTGTTTGCTGCCACTGGAAATATATGTGTTTACTATAACATATGCACATACTTTTGGGACAGATATATGCGGTATTTTATAAACTGTGCAGCACCTGCCACACAGTTTATAAAATAGTTGCATAATCTCCATACATCCACTTACAAATGCAGATTTTCTACTGCAAACTTATTTTGAAAGTAGGGCTCAAAATGTCTCAGAAGGTACCTTAAAATCAATCTAACATGACCATGTTTTGTCTAAATCCCTGCTTCAGCGGATTGCAGATTTTGATATTAGATTTAAATATGTGCCTTTAAAGATCTGAGCTCAAAGCAAGTTAAAAATTCAGGTACAGTTGATAATTAAAAATATGTAAAAATTAAAAAAAAATGTAAAATATCATTGTAAATAGCTTGAGCAAATATTTGCTAAGTGGCTTCTCAGTAGCACAGTAAAAAGGCTATGAGGGAGTCAGATGGACCATTAGATGATCAAGGGGTAAATGGGCACTTAAGATGACTAATTTAGTTCATTGCTTTGGTATTCACCAAGGAAGATGTAAGAGAGAGATACCCATGCCAGAAATAATATTCAAAGGTGATGTTTCAGAGGAAATGAAACAAATTGTCAGTGAACCTTGAAGATGTACTAGTGCAAATTGACAAACTAAAGAGTAGCAAATCACCTGGACCAGATGGTATACATCCCAGGGTGTTGAAAGAACTGAGAAGTGAAATTGTGGATCTGCTGTTGGAAATTTGTAAACTATCGTTAACATTATCTATGGTTCCTGAAGACTGGAGAGTTGCCAGTGGATCAACAATTTTTAAAAAGGGATGAAGGGATGATCCAGGAAATTACAGACCATTGAATCTGACTTCTGTGCCAAGCAAAATGTTAGAAACTATCATAAAGCACAAAATTACTGAACATATAGATAGGCATAGTTTAATGAGACAAAGCCAACATGGATTTAGCTAAGGGAAGTCTTGCCTCACCAATTTGCTACATATGAATAAAGGTGAGCCAGTTGATACAGAGTATCTGGATTTTCAGAAAGCATTTGACAAAGTCCCTCCTGAGTTCTTCTTAGAAAATTAAAATGTCATGGGATAGGGGGTAGTATCCTATTATGGATTGCCAATTGGTTAAAAGTTAGAAAAAGAGAGAGTAGGGCTAAATGGTACATTTTCCCAATGGACAAAGGAGAATAGTGTGGTGGCTCAGTGATCTGTTCTGGGACCACTGCTTTTTAATAAACACTGGGGCGGATTTTCAGAGCCCTGCTCGCCTAAATCCGCCCAAAACCGGGCGGATTTAGGCGAGCAGGGCCCTGCGCGCCGGGAAGCCTATTTTACATAGGCCTACCGGTGCGCGCAGAGCCCGGGACTCGCGTAAGTCCCGGGTTCTCCGAGGGGGCGTGTCGGGGGGGCGGGCCCGGTCGTCGCGGCGTTTCGGGGGCGTGTCGGCAAGCGTTTTGGGGGCGGGTACGGGGGCGTGGCTACGGCCCGGGGCGGTCCGGGGGCGTGGCCGCGCCCTCCGTACCCGCCCCCAGGTCGCGGCCCGGCGCGCAAGAGGCCCGCTGGCGTGCGGGAATTTACGTCTCCCTCCGGGAGGCGTAAATCCCCCGACAAAGGTAAGGGGGGGGTTTAGACAGGGCCGGGCGGGTGGGTTAGGTAGGGGAAGGGAGGGGAAGGTGAGGGGAGGGCAAAGGAAAGTTCCCTCCGAGGCTGCTCCGATTTCGGAGCGGCCTTGGAGGGAACGGGGGTAGGCTGCGCGGCTCGGCGCGCGCCGGCTATACAAAATCCATAGCCTTGCGCGCGCCGATCCAGGTTTTGGGGCGGATTTTAAAAGGAGCGCGAATAGCCTACTTTTGTTTGCGCTCCAGGCGCAAACAAAAGTACGCTGGATTTTAGTAGATACGCGCGGAGCCGCGCGTATCTGCTAAAAACCTGGATCGGCGTGCGCAAGGCTATGGATTTTGTATAGCCGGCGCGCGCCGAGCCGCGCAGCCTACCCCCGTTCCCTCCCAGGCCGCTCCGAAATCGGAGCGGCCTCGGAGGGAACTTTCCTTTGCCCTCCCCTCACCTTCCCCTCCCTTCCCCTACCTAACCCACCCGCCCGGCCCTGTCTAAACCCCCCCTTACCTTTGTCGGGGGATTTACGCCTCCCAGAGGGAGGCGTAAATCCCCGCGCGTCAGCGGGCCTCCGGCGCGCCGGGACGCGACCTGGGGGCGGGTCCGGAGGGCGCGGCCACACCCCTGGGCCGCCCCGGGCCATAGCCACGCCCCCGGACCCGCCCCCGGACCGCTCCCGACACGCCCCGAAAACGCCGCGCGGTTCGCGCCCGCCCCCGACACGCCCTCTCCGAAAACCCCGGGACTTACGCGAGTCCCGGGACTCTACGCGCGCCGGTAGGCCTATGTAAAATAGGCTTACCGGCGCGCAGGGCCCTGCTCGCCTAAATCCGCCCGGTTTTGGGCGGATTTAGGCGAGCAGGGCTCTGAAAATCCACCCATTTTAGCAGATACGGGCGGCTCCGCGCATATCTACTAAAATCCAGCGTACTTTTGTTTGCGCCTGGAGCGCAAACAAAAGTAGGCTATTCGCGCTTCTTTTAAAATCCGCCCCACTGGGTATAAGTGGGTATAACTGGGTATAAAAAAGTTTGGATAAGTTCCTAGAGAAGTCCATAAACTGCTATTAATTAGATAGCAATAGTAGCTTGAGATTTATTTAATGATTGGGTACTTGCCAAGTACTTGTGACTTGGATTGGCCACTGTTGGAAACAGGATGCTGGGCTTGATGGACCCTTGGTCTGACCAAGTATGGCATATCTTACCTTATTTACTTATCTATAAATGACCTGGAAATGGAAATAAGTGAGGTGATCAAATTTGCTAATGACTCAAAATTATTCAAAGTTGTTAAATCACAAGAGAATTGTAAGAAATTGCAGGAGGACCTTGCAAAACTGGGAGACTGGGTATGCAAATGGCAAATGAAATTTAATGTGGACAAGTGCAAAGTGATGTACTTAGGGAAGAGTAACCCAAATTATAGCTACACAATGCAAGGTTTCACAGTAGGAGTCTCCATGCAGGAAAAGGATCTAGGTGTCATTGTTGATTATACGTTGACATCTTCTGCTCAGAGTGCAGCAATAGCCAAGCAAGCAAATAGAATGCTATGGATTATTAGGAAAGGAGTGGAGAATAATGCCTCTGTATAGCTCCATAGTGCAACCTCATCTTGAATATTGTACAGTTCTGGTCATCATATCTCAAAAAAGATATAGCAGAATTAGAAAAGGTACAGAGAAGGGTGACTAAAATGATAAAGGGGATGGAACAATTCACCTATGAGGAAAGGCTAAAGAGATTAGGACTCCAGCTTCGAGAATAGATAGCTGAGGGGAGATGATAAGAGGTTTACAAAATGAGTGGCCTGGAACGAGTAAACAATCAGTTGTTTACTCTTTCAAAAAGTACAAAGACCAGGGGACACAATGAAGTTCTAGGTGATGCATTTCAAACTAATAAGAGAAAATATTTTTTTATTCAATGCTTAGTTAAGCTCTGGAATTCATTGCCAGAGGATGTAATGAAAGCTATTAGTGTAGCTACATTTAAAAAAGGTTTGGACAAGTTCCTGGAGGAAAAGTCCATTAACCATTAAGGAAGTGTTGCAGAAATCCACTGCTTATTCTTAGGATATGCAGCTTGGAATCTATTTAGCCATTGGGATCCTGCCAGGTACTTGTGAACTGGCTTGGCCACTGTTGGAAACAGGATACTGGGCTTGATGGACCCTTTATCTAACTCAGTATGGCAAGTCTTATGTTCTTAAGATCATACATAAGAGATGCTGCTGTATTCACAAATGTTCAAAATATTCTTCGTCAAATGGTAGTTGTCTGCTGTGTATTGTGCAAGTGAGAAACTGCTTAGCAAGTATTTGCTCTTCCATTTGACTATAAATATTTGTATTTGTCTTTTAGTATATTTTTTGAAGTAAGCAATTCCCTGAGGCGGGCATTTAAATAAAACATGATCATGTTGAATTGATTTTTAAGGTACTTCTCCCATACAGAGAGTTTTAAAATTACCCTCTAAGTGCCTTTTCATCAATGCAGTAGAATTAGCATGAGAGACTAATTGTCTAAATAATTTACTTTGTGTTGTGCCATTTTCCTAATCTCTTGTATCCTTATTTATACTTGCCTTTATTACTGAAATCTATTAATGGTAGCAGACCATACTTGTCTTGTGCATTGCATAAAACAGTAAAACTGTTTCTAATTATAAAAAAAGATGTTAAGGAACAATAAACCATTGTCTTAATAGGCACGTTTGTGAAAACCGTTCGCAGTCCTGGTGGTCAGCTCAGTAATGAAGTTTCTTTTCTCTTTCCTCTCTTGTTTTGTTGACTTTTGATTGCAGGTGCAGCAGTTGCAGGTATTTACAGAGTAGCCGGAAAGAACATGGCCCCTTTGGAAGCACTAGTGTTTGGCATTGGACAGACAGTGTTCACAATTATCATCTCATTTTCAAGGATGTTGGCCACGCTCTGACAGTTCCAGAGATGCTTTCTTTGGCCACAGGAAAGCTCCCGCGAGGAGCAGAGCTCTCCCGAGTGAGGTTTCAGCAGTTAGTAGGTTAAGGTTTCTTTGGAAGAAGCAGAATTTCACACTTGCCTTGCACTTCAGGATTACAGCCCCGGCCCGTAACGCTCTTTGGCATTGGAGCTGTTGCATTGCTGTGTTGCACTGCACCTCACGTGCCTCGGCTGCCAGAAAGGGGCAATTCCGTGGGTTGCAGGGTTTTTTTGCAAAGCTGCGAGACAGAGTACCGTCCAGGTCAATCAGTCAGGTTCACCTTTTGCACCAGTGTCCACAGTTCTCAGCAGCACACAAGGAATTACAGGGACATTTCTTAAACAGTGTTACATGTGCCAAAATTCAAAGTTCTTTTGTTGGTGTTTTTGCTTTTTTTAAATTTGGATAGTTTGATGGTTTGAAATATTGTAGTAACATATGAGTGCTGTGAACATGTTTCCGAGGAATTAAAGTACACTAGCAAGATTGTCAGCTTCCTGGTTTCATTCCTGTGTTGTGGCTGGGTAATACCTCTGGGAGTGCTGAATATAACCTACATCAGCATGTGACTAACTGCACTGCTTCATTTTAAGATGCTGCCTGAGCTTGGTGAGGATATAGGGCAGCTCCTTAGCTGTGTGTTCAGCCCATGAAAGTCCTTTTCTTGTGCTCAGTACTACTTTTGTGTAGAATGCGCATGGAGGGGAAATCATTGCAAAACAATTGGTATGCCAGCTGAAGCAAAATATAGCCTATGCTTTTGTTCCAGTGTCACTAGTAGGATTGAGAAGCTTAGTGATTCCCTGTGCATATCCTGTTCCAGTGTTTGGAAGTCAGTACAAGTTATTCAAGACAAAGACTTTGTGTGGCTGACACTGATCAAGTAAGATGTTTGTGTCAGGTATGTATACACGAAAGGGAGACATTTACAATATTAAATTACTCATAAATTATTTTGTATGATACGGATCCCTCAGGGCCCCATTCTCTGCTCTTCTCCTCACATTTCATGCCTGGAACAAAAATATCTCTTGTGAAATTAGACTCCTGATGTGTTTGAGTTGTGAGGAGGGGGATCCATTTTTTTGGAGATGCATGTCACTGTGGTCTTGGAGCAATATATTTCCACCTTGTGTATAATGAAATCAAAGCCTACAATTCGCTGTTCATTCTCTAAATTTAAATATACCTGATCAATATCCTAAGATAGGCTCTGAATACAAATAATGCACATATACAAAAGAGAAAACTGCACAATATATTTTGCAGAAACAAAACCTTTTGTTATCCATTGGTTTATACAGAAATATATGTTATACCCCCCCCCCACACACACACACACACCCTTTAAGGTTGTGATTTTCAGTGCATACTCAGTACATCTGTGGATTTTGTAGTTAGCTGTTAACATCACCGTTGACATGAGTAGCAAAGTTTGTGAATATTTGCAGTTTATAACAAATGCAGAGAATGGCCACAAATTGCCAGCAGGCCTAGAAGATTGTCATCGTATATCTCTGCATAGAGTACATATACAGTGTAATTTTAGTTTGTCAGAATTACACTGAAAATAATCAGTATTAATGTAAATCATCCAGTTGTTCAAACAAAACAAGTTTGCATACCTTAAATGGTGTTCTCCATGGACAGCAGGATGAATTAGCCTTGATGTGTTTTAGCATGATTAGTTCAGCGCTGCTTGTTGATGGAGAAATCATAGTCATTCTTTCTGGCAATGTGGCACTTTTGAGAGCTCTTTTGCTTTAGAATAGTACTTTTTCTGGGTCTGAGTTACTAGAGGGCACACAAAATAGAATGTAAGCACACCTGTTATAACTGGCATTAGCAGCCATGTCACTAAGCTAGTGCCATGCAAAAATGTGCCCACAATAAAAGGGATACACTAAAGGGAGTGTAGGCCTTTTAACAGATATGTACTCTGAATATTTAAATCCCTCACAAAGACCAGTCCAGTGTGTGCATTGGTGGTGCCAATGTTAACTTTGTAGCAAGGTGAAGACTTTGGAGGGGGTGGGGGCACGGGTTTTGGGTCTAGAGGACTGAGGATGGACTAGAGGCTCACTATGATGTTTAAGGGGGAGATAGGAAAGAGGTGCATCAGAGGGCATTTTGGGTTGTCTTGTTGGGCAAAAGAAGGGAAGGAGGGATCAGAGGACATTTCTGGTTGTCGGGTGAGGGGAAGCATGGGATGGTGACTTGAGAGGCAATGGGGAGGCTCCATTGGCCACGTTTGGTTGTAGAGGGGTAGGAGAGATGGATTGGGGAATTGTGTGTGTGTGGGGAGGGGGTGCATGCTGGTTTATTTTTATAAAGAAGGCCCTGAAGACATGGCCTCTAGTATGCTAAAATTTAACACCAACCCTGAGCAGGTGCTACATTTACCAGGACTCAACTTCTTCAGTAAATTTTGCATTGGATCAGACAAGGGTGAGAATAGCAAATGACCTTCATTTGCCCTATTTTAATATCTACCATTTGTATTCATTTGAATCTGTCAGTGCTTAACGTAAACAATGACAGTGGCCTTCAGGGACTTCGCCCAGTGTTTCAGTGAATAACAGATAGGGGTCTGCTTTAGTTCAAATATATTGTTTTGAAAAGTGAGTAGAAATGAAATGTATTAAACAAGCATGCAGGTAAAATAAAACAATCATTTGGGAGGAACAGGATTCTGCATACTCTGATTTTAAGGGGAAAGGAGAGAATGTAGCCATACCTGGCAAATCTGTTTATCTGCATAAACTTAATTTTCATTTGCATTACAAATATTCAGATAAAGTCAATCAATAGTAGACTAGCTATGTTATCAGTTTAATTTTCTGTATATCCAGACCACTGAATCAAGCAGTCATAGCAAAGTTCATCTGTCTTTGTTAAAAAAGCAAAAAAGAAAAGAAAGTGGAACAGGTGGTTTTCCATTGGTACCAGTTGTCAAGTTCATTTTCGGGCACTTTTGCAGTGGTGTTCAGAGCCCATACAGACTAAGGGGGTCATTTTCAAAAGGATTTACATGCTTAAAACTGGGTTTTACATGATTAAATGCACTTTATGCATGTAAGTGGGCTATTGAAAATTGCTACAATATATGCCATTGAATTGTCCATAGGATATTTACATGTGAGTGCACTTAACATGGGTAAATGGCTCTTGAAAAATGCTATGATAGTATGTTACGTTTATGTGCATAACTCCTCTGAAAGTTACCTCCTAAGCATTTGAAAATTACTGTAAAAAGACTCATCTCCATATCTGGAAACTTCCTTATGTTTTGCTCACTCTGATATTATGCAATTAGTATTGGGAGGGGGACGGGAAAGGGAGATAGACGGGGGATGTCAGGCAAAAGGGAGTGAAAGGAGAGCAGTCTTTTTCTGGTATATATAATGGTGCTAAAGATTGTTTCTTGACTATAAACCCTTTTTACAGATAGTTACCACCAACTACATAAGTAGGAGAAAACAGGAGGTGATCGCCCCCAAATAATTACGAGTGTTCACTGAAGAAAGAGTTGGTGAAGGACCCTAGATAAATGTCAGGAATATAATAACGGAGAGGATGACCCCCACTTCATTTACAAATGATAGAGCTTGAATGGAACTAAGAAAACTGAAAGTGGATATTGGGATATTAAGATAGTTTAGAGAGATTTGGGGACTCCAGTGCATTGTATTCTACAAGTTTATGGAGGCAGGAGTGTTTCCAGAGTACTGGAACTGGGCAGACATTATTCCAGTTCACAAAAATGAGAGTAGGAAGGAGGCTAGTAACTCAAGCCAATCTGTCTAACTTCACTGGTGAGTAAATTAATGGAATGACAACTAAAGGAAAAGATAGTGGCTTAACTCAAATCCAGCAGATTTCATGATCCAAGTCATTTTGCCCTTTCCAGATGGAAATCATTTTTAACAAATCTGATAAATTCTTGGACTGGTTGACCAAAGAACTAGCTCGGGTGAATGCTGGATGTGCTATACTCAGAGCTCAGTCAAGCCTTTGATACCATTTCACATAAGGAGACTCACAAATTAGCTAAGCAATGTAGAGGTAAATCAGAATATGGTAAAGTGCGCTAGAAACTGGTTAAGTGATGGGCATCCAGGGTCAGCGCATGCAAAGAGGTGCACAATTGTGCACCTTGAGTGCGCCAAGCCCGCTCCAAGCCCCGCTGCCTTCCCCTGCTCCCTCCCAGGCCGCTCCGAAATCGGAGCAACCTCGGAGGGAACTTCCTTACCCCCCACCCCACCTTCCCTTCCCCTACCTCCCCCTCCCTTTCCCCCCCCCCCCCCCCCCCTACCTTTGTTTTTTGGGGGTTTTTTTAACTTACTTCAGTTTTGGCCGTGCAGAGGCCTCTGGCCATGCCCCCGCCCCGCCCCCAGACCGCCCCTTTTGTAAAGCCCAGGGACTTACACGCGCGTCGCCAGGCCTTTTGAAAATAGACCCGGCGAGCGTAACCTTTTGAAAATCCAGCCCTAAGGGAGCAGTTGTAAAAACTATGGAGTAATTTTAAAAGGAGTTACACATGTAAATGTAAAACACTTTTGTAACAATTTTAAAAAGCCATTTATTTGTGTAAAGAGCACTCACATGTGAATATCTTATGGACAATTTATTGGCATATATTGTAGCAATTTTCAAAAGCCCACTGACATGGGTAAAGTGTATTTACCCATGTAAAGCCCAATTTTAAGCTCTTAAAATCTTTTTGAAATCAAGCCCTTAGTATTTTGGTACTAATTTCATAGGAACATTTTACTTGTGAGCATTGTACCAATTTTAACATGCAGAGATTTGCACCTCCTTTTTTTGTTGATACTCTTTTTGGCCAAAATAACGTACATAGTTTTGAAAATGCAAATCTGTGCATTGTTGCCTTCTCTGGCCTTGCGCACTCCAGAAACGCTTCCACAAAAATGCAGATAAAAGTACATATATTAATGGCACAGGGTGGGCAATTTTCTAAAACTACTTGAAAATTGTCTTCCCTAGGTATATATAAAATATAAGCAAATATTTTTCAGTGGAACAAGAGGCTATGGTATAAAGCTTAAAGGAACTTTACTGCAATAATGTAAGGAAAGTAGAAGTGGTGATGCCTAAAGAGTATCAGAATTTAAGAAAGCACAGGATAGGCAGAAAGCATCCTATTTGCTAGGAAAATAAAGTAAAATGGAATTAAAGTTCAGTTACAACAGGGTGGGGAAAATAGGCCACCTAGATGGGCCTTGTGGTCTTCATCTGCTGTTATATTCTGCTTCTGTGTTAGACCCACCTCGGTGGTGGTACTTGTGTGTACCAGAAAATGCTAAGGAATGCCATTTCATCTCCTAAATGTTTCTTCCCCTCTTATTCTCACCACAGGCTTTGCTTTCCTTTCTTTCTCTTTCCTCTTCACAGAGCTGCTTATGCTCCAATTCCTCTCTCTTCAATACCAGGCCCTGGCATTTCTTATCAGCACTTGTGCGAGAGCTCAGTTTTTCCCTGCAGCAACATTATATGCTGCTTTCCTCCATTTCTTTCCTCCTTTGTCTTCTGATTCGCTGCCTGTACCTTAGAAGGCAGAGATTTGTTTTCTAAGGATTTTTCCTGCATTGAATATAAAGAGGAATTGTACTATTCGAGCAGAGGTAATATTTTTGTGTGCAGATAAAGAAGGGATAGTTAAGATTCCTTCTTTCCTTTATCATGATGCTTCAGGATGAAGGAATACACATGAGATGTTTATACAAAGGTGATTGGCAAGGTGATGACAGTTATTTAGAAATAGGTCATTTAGTTAATAAACTCAAATTTGGAGACTGAAGTGTCTTGTTCCACAATGTAGGTTGATGCATCATCTAAACTTGACTTTTTTAATTTTTATTTTATTTTAAAGATTCCACATACCTCTCTTACAGGTTCATTCTTTAAACTGCGATGTGCCGTTATCGCACATGATACCAGCCACATCACGGCAGTACAATTTAAATCTGGAGAAGGGGAGGAGTATGGGCGGGTTATGGCCTGGCAGTGCTGCGGGCGATAAATGTTTTCCACATTATCGCTGGCAGTACCGCGGGAAATAACAACACCTTTTCCCATTGGGGCAAAAGTATGCGGTCCAGCCACAACCGCGGCAGGTGAAAATGCACTGCCGTAATGCCTACTTTCAACCCCGCCCCTTTTTTCCCCACGGGTCATCATTCTGCTATTAGATTCTAATAGTTATTTACAAACCACCAAACAGACAAGACCAGAGATGGACATGTGCTTCACTCCTCTTCTGGAAATTTGTAAACTGTTGGTGTGGAATGAGAGGAGATGGGCAGAATTTTAAAATCATCAACAATATTTAAAACAGTATAGCAGTCTGTGGGCTTCCTGTAGGTTTTCATTTGTCTTTTCTTTTAAGAGCAAAGGGAGTCCATGTTGGCAAATCTTGAGTGGCAAAAGGCCAAAGACTTAATTCCTTACAACTGTTGTGCTGGAGGTGGACCCTTGGCCTGGTGCAGGATTGGTACGGCCCTCCGGTCGGACCCGGAGTGCGCCTGCCACCAGGAGGCGGAGCACAGGGGGAGAAAGAGGCTAGCTGGAGCTTCACCAATAGCAACCTGGAGTTCCCTCAGGTTGAGCCCTTGGTTACTCGGAGACACAGGAGACACTGGAGACACATGAGACACTGGAACGAGAAACTCAGGAACAGGCAAACTAGAGAAACCTGAGTGTACGACCCAATTGCCAAGGCACCGTTCAAGGGAACAGGCCTTGCCTTATATACCCAGGGAGTGTGATGTCATCAAGAGGCGTCGGGTTCGGGTTTCCCACACTTGGCCCTTTAAGTCTGACGACGGCCGCGTGCGTGAGCCTAGGGGCGGGGCCGAGGAGCAGGAGGAAGCAGATCCCCAGCGGGAGCTCCGCTCAGAGACGGTGGGCGGGGGAGCCGGGACGCCGCGAGCTGGCTGCAGCTGCGGCGGAAGGGAATTCAGTACTGGTAGACGGGACAGAGAGGTGAGCAGGCCCAGCCGCGGAGTGAACACGGCGGGAAGCGCAACAATAACATAAATAAAACATGTGGCATCCTCCAAAAGTTTGGACTCTGTTGTGGCTTACTGCTTGATTATAAACCTGAGGCATGAGTTAGAATACTGAGATGTTCATGATGGCTAATTGATTCTAGAGCTTGGAACCCTGATTGCCAAGAAATCATTTTTACCCCCAGCAACACAATTTGTTTGGCTAGATTTTCACATTTTAGGAGCTTCTTATAGCCAGGCGTTATCTCTTAGTTAATTGGCTGAGGGAGTGATGAAGATGTTCAAGCGTGATATTAACTACTGGAATATGCTTTGCATGTCATTCATGATTTAAATAAAATCAAATGTAAGAATTATATCCTCAGAGCCTTACAGCTTAGTTAAGCCCATAATTTGACTTCATAGCTTCTATTGGATCAGTACTCATCCACATAAAGGTGAATTTTAAAAGCCCTACATGTGCCAAAGCCGGGAGATACGCGTGTGTCTCCCAGTATGCCTACAAGTCAAAAGGTTTAGAGCTTAGACTGGTTACAATGATGAAACTGGAATGGTTACACTTGTTGAATCTACAATAAAAGTGGGATGTTCATGAATGTTTGAAGAAATTTAGTCACTTTATGAGCATCTTGTGTTTCAAACGGAAATTCTGTTATCTATCTCCTTTTTGGCAGTGCTGTGCAGTGTTATGGAGGAGATCTTATTTTGATTTCAGAGCCTGGCTTTTGCTCCTCAGGCTGACTGGGATGCTATGGAGGCAGCGTTTACAGTATCTGCAGGTGGGAGTCTGGACCATCGCACAGTGGTGACACCTAATAAGTAATAACTGGGCTCAGAGTGCATGCAGGAAGGAAGGAGCTGGCCAAAGACTGTCAGTCAGTGTGATGTGCAGGGCATGGGCTAGGCAAGAGATACTGAAGGTGCACATAGCCCAGGAAAGGCCAGTCCTAACTGAGCAGGAAGTGCAGAGGAATGGGAGGAAATTGCCAGGCACAAAATAAAAAATTGGCACAACAGAATATCATCCATTCATGAGCATAATTAGCATACTGCCATCTTGAACTCCTCTTCAAGTTCTATGGTGATCAAGTGACATGCACTCTATGATGGTAACTTTGAAACAGCCACGTGGGCGCACATGCGTTTGCTGGCTTGTGCCCAGGGACGCAATCATTTCATAATATACGCATGTATATGCACACATGGTATAAAATAGGCTGAGCACGCACAAGTGCATGCAACTTTAAGTGCATGCGCACATATGCGTGCAAATGCTGATTCTACTGGGTAAGTGGGAGGATTTTAAAGCCTTGCACACTGACACAATTGGCCATTTTCCCAGTTCATCCCTAATAGGCCCAGGTAAGGGATAGGACTATCTAAGCCAGCTAGTTAAATAGCCTCCCTTCTCTGTTAGCCCCGACCCTTAAAACCCCGCTGATATGCCTTGTATTTTTTATTTTATTACTTACACACCATCCATAGCAGAAGTAAAGTTGTGCGCTTGTGCGTGTACGTATTTACTCACACATCTTTTGGTCTTCCCTCAGCATGCCTATGCCCCACCCAGTTGAAGCCTACGTCCTGATCCTTTTTCTAAACTTTTGTGCCCATAGTGAGAGATACGTAATGGCATAAAATCCTTGCTGCGCACCAACCCAACTTGTGAGCGTATCTCCCGGCTTTGACGCACTTAAGGCTTTAAAACTTTGCCTATATGAGTACAGCAAGTGTTGATGACAGCATGGGGAAAGGGCCTAATGCTATGTGCAGTAGTGAATTTGATAAATTTAAGTCCAAAAAAAGTGGGCACAAGGTGATGATGCTGTACGATTCAGAATGGTGACCAGTTCCTCATGAGAGGCTTCTAGGAAAAGTAAAAAGTCATGGGATAGGTGGCGATATCCTTTCGTGGAGTGCAAACTAGCTAAAAGACAGGAAACAGAGAGTAGGATTAAATGGGTAATTTTCTCAGTGGAAGGGAGTGGACAGTGGAGTGCCTCAGGGATCTGTATTGGGACCCTTACTGTTCAATATATTTATAAATGATCTGGAAAGAAATACGACGAGTGAGATAATCAAATTTGCAGATAACACAAAATTGTTCAGAGTAGTTAAATCACAAGCAGATTGTGATAAATTGCAGGAAGACCTTGTGAGACTGGAAAATTGGGCATCCAAATGGCAGATGAAATTTAATGTGGAAAAGTGCAAGGTGATGCATATAGGGAAAAATAACCCATGCTATAATTACACAATGTTGGGTTCCATATTAGGTGCTACTACCCAAGAAAGAGATCTAGGTGTCATAGTGGATAACACATTGAAATCGTCGGTGCAGTGTGCTGCGGCAGTCAAAAAAGCAAGCAGAATGTTGGGAATTATTAGAAAAGGAATGATGAATAAAACGGAAAATGTCATAATGCCTCTGTATCGCTCCATGGTGAGACGCACCTTGAATACTGTGTACAATTCTGGTCGCCGCATCTCAAAAAAGATATAATTGCGATGGAGAAGGTACAGAGAAGGGCTACCAAAATGATAAGGGGAATGGAACAACTCCCCTATGAGGAAAGACTAAAGAGGTTAGGACTTTTCAGCTTGGAGAAGAGACGACTGAGGGGGGATATGATAGAGGTGTTTAAAATCTTGAGAGGTCGATGTGAATCGGTTATTGACTCTTTCGGATAGTAGAAAGACTAGGGGGCACTCCATGAAGTTAGCATGGGGCACATTTAAAACTAATCGGAGAAAGTTCTTTTTTACTCAACGCACAATTAAACTCTGGAATTTGTTGCCAGAGAATGTGGTTCGTGCAGTTAGTATAGCTGTGTTTAAAAAAGGATTGGATAAGTTCTTGGAGGAGAAGTCCATTACCTGCTATTAAGTTCACTTAGAGAATAGCCACTGCCATTAGCAATGGTTACATGGAATAGACTTAGTTTTTGGGTACTTGCCAGGTTCTTATGGCCTGGATTGGCCACTGTTGGAAACAGGATGCTGGGCTTGATGGACCCTTGGTCTGACCCAGTATGGCATTTTCTTATGTTCTTATGTTCTTAATCATTTCTACTCTCCACCTTTTTCTATTTCTCCTTGGTCATTCTTATAGCACAATTGCTGGTATACAGAGGCTGGATTTGTTATGTGGAAAACTAATATTGAAACATGTTATACTTAAAATACTTAATTAGTAGATGGCAAAACTGTCATTGTTATAAACAGTAGACAGGCACCTTCTGAAACAAACGGCACTGCTTAGTTATGTTTCCTGGAGACTTGTAAATACTAAAAATCCTCACCATAACCAGTAATGTTTAATATGTTTTTTAATAGGCAACAATAACAAGAAGATTTTTAATTTCTGTAGATCCCTTATTAGGCAAGACCTTCTAATTCATGTTGTTTTATAAAGATGTTAGAGAGAGCACTAGTCTATATTCAGTATTACTAACGAGGGAGTAGAGTAATGCACAGACACACCAAAATGAGGCAAATTAAGTAGAGTGTGTGGCAAACATATAATTCTTGTTACGCGTCTCGGCCCCCTCACCTCTCTCAGATGAATCCAGTGCCTGGTTCCTCGTCCCTGGCGGCGGTGATCCGCCGGCTCCATCCTCGGGCCGCCCCCAGTGCCTCTGGCTCAGCTGCAGTTCCCTGTGCTCCACATCGGGCCTCTCTGCGTGGCTCACGGAGAGACGCCGCCACTCAGCGCCGCGCGCATCATTGAGTCTTACGTAGTGCGTGTGGCATGAACCTAGCCACCGCCCCAGATGATGACATTAGTGGAGCTCTGGTATTTAAGGCCAGGCTCCGCTCCTAAGGATTGCCTTTGCAACAGGTCTCCACACTGGTTGTGTACTCGTTGCCTCCTGGTGATTCTCCTTCATTCCTGGTTCCTGATCCTCGCTGACTCCTGTTCCTGGTTTCCTCGTTCCTGTGTTCCTAATTCCTAACCTACCTTTGGATTGCCTTCTCGGATACGACCTCTGTTTTGCCTGACCATGCTGTTGACTCTCTCCAAGCCCGGACCTCTGCTTTGCCTGACCACGCCGTTGACTCTCTCCAAGCCTGGACCTCTGCTTTGCCTGACCACGCCGTTGACGCTCTCTAAGCCCGGACCTCTGCTTCACCTGACCACACCATTGACTCTCTCCAAACCTGGACCTCTGCTTTGCCTGACCTCGCCGTTGACCCTCTCCAAGCCTGGACCTCTGCATTGCCTGACTATGCTATTGCCTCTCTCCAAGCCTGGACCTCTGCATTGCCTGACTATGCTATTGCCTCTCTCCAAGCCCAGACCTCTGCATTGCCTGACTATGCTATTGCCTCTCTCCAACCCTGGACCTTTGCATTGCCTGACTACGCTCTTGACTCTCTCCTCGTCCAGACCTCAGCTTTGCTTGCCACTGCTTCCAGATTGCTGCCAGCCCTGACTCCAGCTTGCCCTACAACGCTCTTTCAGTCTATGTCCTGGACTTGGCCTATTCAGGCTTCAGCCTGTTCTTGCTTGGGCGCCCCCTGTCTGACTTTGGTTCTATTGGCGCCCGGGTCTCTGGGACTCTGCCTCGTCCAATACAGACTTCTTCTCTCCACTGTTTCTGCTTCTGGGCTGCCTTCTCGATCCTTCCATCAAAGGCCCACCTAAGTCCAGCCGGCCCCGGTACCCAAAGGCTCAACCCGTGGGGAACGAGGGCTGGTATTGGTGAAGCACCAGCCAGCCTCTGTCATTCAGTCCACTCTGTCTGCAGACAGTGGGGACCCATAGGATCCCTCCTACGGGTACCGTCAACCCCATCTCGGTCCAAGAGTCCACCTCCAGTGCAACAATTCTTAATATCTGTGAACGTCCACAGGTTAAATATGATCCACTTTTGATCACAAAATATATTTAATCTTTAATTAAATATCAGCAAATATCCAATGAATCAGATAGTGGTCATCGAGTCTAAAGTATGGTGAATAATTATAACTCAGTCACAGAGTGGCAGATACTACCATAAGAAGCTTTCTTGGCAGACTGGATGGGCCATCTGCTCCTTTTCTGCCATCATTACTATGCTACTATGGTAAGTACATCTGGTCCTTAGCAATTTATAATTGTGAAATTCAGTGGTAGTAGACTTATTTAGCAACTAAATGCCAATGGTCCTGAACAACTTGCCTGGAAACTTGCCTGCCTGGTGTGAAGGTGGCGGACCTCACGCATCAACTAGATACGATTTTAGACGGTGCTGGGGAGGAGCCGCCTATCATGGTGCATGTGGGCACCACCTCAAGGGATAATGTGGGAGGAAGGTTCTGGAAGCCAAATTTAGGCTTTCAGGTGGAAAACTGAAATCCAGAATCTCCAGGGTAGCATTCTCTGATAGATTCCCTGTCCAATACGCAGGTCGCCAGAGGCAGGCAGAACTCTGGAGTCTCAGTGCATGGATGAGACAATGATGCAGGGGAAAGGGATTCAGTTTTGTTAGGAACTGGACAATCTTTTGGGGAAGGGGGAGTCTTTTCTAAAAGGATAGGCCTTGCCTCAACCAAGGTGGAACCAAGCTGCTGGCACTAATCTTTAAAAAGGAGATAGAACAGCTTTTAAACTAGAACAAGGAGGAAAGCCGACAGTCCCTCAGCAGGGCATGGTTTGGAGGGAGGTATCTTTGAAGGATACTAATGAAGCAGGAGAGTTAGGGCACCCCAACAGAGAGGTTTCAATAAAAGCAAAAGTAGTCCATGTGCCTGTGCTAATGATTCCAAATTATCCCTAACAAGTGAAAGGCAGGTTGTCAATACAAACAAAAAATGCACTTTGAAATGTCTGTATGCCAATGCCAGAAGTCTAAGAAATAAGATGGGAGAATTAGAATGTATAGCAGTGAATGATGAGATAGACATAATTGGCATCTCAGAGACCTGGTGAAAAGAGGATAACCAATGGGACAGTGCTATACCGGGGTACAAATTATATTGCAATGATAGGGAGGATCAACTTGGTGGGGGGCACTTTATGCCCGAGAGGGCATAGAGTCCAACTGAATGACAGTAGAATCTTTATGAGTAGAAATCCCATGTGTGTTAGGTAAGAGAATAGTGATAGGAGTATACTACCATCCACCTGGCCAAAATGATGAGATGGAAGCTGATATGCTAAGAGGGAAACTAACCAGTTAAGCAGTGCAGTAATGGAGATTTCAATTACTCCAATATTGACAGGATAAATGCAACATCAGGACATACTAGAGACGTAAAGTTCATGGCTGGAATAAATGACTACTTCATGGAGCAATTGGTTCAGGAAATGACAAGAGAGTGAGCTATTTTAGTGGAACACAGGATTTGGTGAGAGAGGTAATGGTGATGGGGCCTCTTGGCAATAGTGATCATAACATGATCAAATTTGAACTAATGACTGGAAGGAGGTCAATATGGAAATCTACTGCTCTAACACTAAACTTTCTAAAGGGAAACTTTGATAAAATGAGAAAAATAGAAAATAACTGAAAGGTGCAACTGCAAAGGTTAAGAGTATACAACAGGCATGGACAATGTTTAAAAATATCATCTTAGAAGAGCAGTTCAGATATATTCCATGCATTAAGAAAGCTGGAAGGAAGGCCAAACGATTACCAGCATGGTTAAAAGACTAGATGAAAGATGCAATTTTAGCCAAAAAAACTTCTTTCAAAATTTGAAATAAGGATCCATCTGAAGAAAATAGGAAAAAGTATAAGCATTGTCAATTTAAATGTAAAACCAATGAGGCAGGCTAAGAGAGAATTTGAAACGAAGTTGCCATAGAGACAAAAACCTTTAAAAATATATCCAAAGCAGGAAACCTGCAAGGGAGTCAGTTGGACAGTTAGATGATCGAGCGGTTAAAGTGGCTCTTAAGGAAGATAAGACCATTGCAGAAAGACTAAATTAATTTTTTGCTTCCATGTTTACTAACGGGGAGATACTGGTTCCGATGAACTGAACTAAATCACGGTGAACCTAGAACATGTAGTAGGCCAGATGGACACACTGAAAGGTATCAATTCATCTGGACTGGATGGTATACACCTCAGGATTCTGAAAGAACTCAAAAATGAAATTTCAGCTCTATTAGTAAAAATGTGTAACCTTTCATTACAATTGTCCATTATACTTGAAGATTGGAGAGTGGCCAGTGTAACCCCAATGTTTTAAAAAGGCTGCAGGGTTGATCTGTGAAAATACAGTCCGATGACTTCAGAGCTGGGAAAAATAGTGGAAATTATTCGAAAGAACAAAATCACAGAACATATAGATAGACATGATTTAATGGAACAGAGCCAGCATAGATTTACCCAAGGCAAGTCTTGCCTCACAAATCTGCTACAGTTTTTGAAGGGGTTAATAAACAGGTGGATAAAGGTGAATCAGTAGAATCAGTGCATTTGGATTTTTAGAAAGCATTTGACAAAGTCCCTCATGAGAGGCTTCTAAGAAAACTAAAGAGTCATGAGATGGGAGGTGATGTCCTTTTGTAGATTGCAAACTGGTTAAAAGACAGGAAACAGAGAGTAGGATTAAATGGTCAGTTTTCTCAGTGAAAAAAGGTAAACAGTGGAATGCCTCAGGGATCTGTTCTTGGACCGGTGCTTTTCAATATATTTATAAATGATCTGGAAAGGGATAAATGGGTGAGGTGATCAAATTTGCAGATGACACAAAATTATTCAGAGTAGTTAAATCACATGTGGGTTGTGATAAATTGCAGGAGGACCGTGCAAGACTGGAAGATTGGGCATCCAAACAGCAGATGAAATTTAATGTGGACAAGTGCTAGGTGAAAAAGTAGAGAAAAATAACCCATGCTGTACTTATATGATGTTAGGTTCCATATTAGGAGTTACCATTCAGGAAAAGGATCTAGGCATCATTGTGAATAATACATTGAAATAGTCGGCTCAGTGTGCTGCAGTGGTCAAAAATGTAAACAGAGGGGCAGATTTTATAAAACTACTCGCGCGCGTACTTTTGTTCGCACACCAGGCGCAAACAAAAGTACGCCGAATTTCAAAAGATACGCGCGTAGCCGTTAAAATCTGGGGTCGGCGCGTGCAAGGCTGCCCAAAATCGGCAGCCTGCGCGTGCCAAGCCGTGCAGCCTGCCTCCTTTCCCTCCGAGGCCACTC
The DNA here is from genome assembly GCF_901001135.1 of Rhinatrema bivittatum. Classification (NCBI taxonomy): domain Eukaryota; kingdom Metazoa; phylum Chordata; class Amphibia; order Gymnophiona; family Rhinatrematidae; genus Rhinatrema; species Rhinatrema bivittatum. The sequence continues at coordinate 502,348,701 of NC_042616.1, forward strand.
CGAAATTGAAGCGGCCTCGGAGGAAACTTTCCTTCTCCTCCCTTCCCCTACATAACCCCCCCCCCCCCCGGCCCTATCTAAACCCCCCCCCACCTTTGTTGCACAAGTTACGCCTGCCCAAGGCAGGCGTAACTTGCGTGCGCCGGGCCAGCCACCGGCGCACCATGGTCCGGTCCAGGGGCTGGTCCGGAGGCCGCGGCCACACCCCTGACACGCCCCCGACACTCACCCCAGGAAAGCCCCGGGAGTTACGCGCGTCCCGGGACTTTGTGCACGCTGGCACCTATGCAAGATAGGCTCGGCGCGCACAGGGGGGATTGGGGTAGGTTTTCGGGGGTTACGCGCGTAACCCTTTGAAAATCTACCCCAGAATGTTAGGAATTGATAGGAAGGGAATGGTGAATAAAACGGAGAATATCATAATGCCTCTGTATCGATCCATGGTGAGACCACACCTTGAATACTGTGTGCAATTCTGGTCACCGCATCTCAAAAAAGATATAGTTGCACTGGAGAAGGTACAGAGAAAAGCAACAAAATGATAAGGGGGATCGAAATCCTTCTCTATGAGGAAATGCTAAAGCGGTTAGGGCTGTTCCGCTTGGAGAAGAGATGGCTGAGGGGGATATGATAGAGATCTATAAAATCAGTAGAGGGCTAGAATGGGTGAATGTGAATTGGTTATTACTCTTTCAGATAATAGAAGGAACTAGAGATCAATCCATGAAGTTAGCAAGTAGCACATTTAAAAGATATCTAGAAAATTCTTTTTCACTCAATGTACTTCATTGCTGGAAAATGTGGTTAGGGCAATTAGTGTAGCTGGGTTTAAAAAAGGTTTGGATATGTTCCTGGAGCAAATGTCCATAAACTGCTATTAATCAAGTTGACTTAAAGGTTGATTTTAAAATCCCTATGCATGCCAAAGCCAATAGACGCGCGAATGTCTTGGGCCGGACAAGGGCATGGTCTGGACAGAGTATGGGTGGGACATGGGGCTCCTGGAAATTGCCTTGAAATGTGAGTGTAAGTTGCGCGCCAGGGCCCTCTACCACACAACATTACTTATGTTATAGACAGCGTGTAAATATTAAAATAAAAAAATCTAGGGGATTTAAGGGTTGGGGTTCAGAGGGTAAAAGAGAAGCTATACATATGAAGGGGGTTAGGAAGTCCGATCTGTTAACTGGGCAAACTAGGCATTAACTGGGAAAGAGGTCTATTGTGTCAGCATGTGTTGTTTTTAAAATCCCCCCCTCTTACGCACCAAGGGCTGGATTTTAAGACGTACACGCGGGCATTCATTTGTGCACGCAACCCAACGCGCACAAATGTACACCTGGTTTTACAACATGCGCGCGCAGCCACTCACATGTTATAAAATCTGGGGTCGGCGCGCGCATGGTGCACACTTGTGCACCTTGCGCACGCCGAGCCCTAGGGGAGCCCCGATGGCTTTCCCCGTTCCCTCCGCCCCCCACCTTCCCTTCCCTTTCCCTCTCTTGCCCTACCTAACCCGCCCCCCAGACCTACCTAACCCCCCCAACCTTTATTTTATAAGTTGCACCTGCCTCCGGGCAGGCGTAGGTTGCATGCGCCGGCCAATAGCCGACCCACGATCCCGGGCACAGCGCCAAATGGCCATTGTGCCTGGAGGGTCCGGCCTCGCCCCCTCCCCGTCCCTTTTTTCAAGCCCCGGGACATGCGCACGTCGCCGGGCCTATGCAAAATAGGCTCGGCGCGCACAGGAGCGGTTACGCCCGTAAATCCTGAGGATTTACACGCGTAAACCTTTTAAAATCCTCCCCCAAAGTTGGTAATTGTGCGCACATGTGCGTGTCTATAAAAAATTGCATGCACATGTATGCGCATACAGCCGATTTTATACCATGGAAGCATAGTCTTTTATACCTATTTTTAAATTCTTATTTTACTACTACATTTTAGTTTCTTTTATAATTTTAAGATGTGTTACACATTTACTTTTAATGACCTTATGTATTTCTTTCTATTTGATTGTCTTTTATTCAAATGCCTTTAATAGGGCATTTATAAATAAGCTATACACCGATGTGATATTTGTTTATGAACGTCAGTATAGAAAACCAATAAATAAAATAAATATACATGTATATGGTATAAAATGGTCACATCCATTCGCGCAAGTCGTATATGCACATACATGTATGTCTGTGCAGCTGTTTAAAAGTTACCATCTCAAGGAATAGCTACTGCTATTCCTTGAGATGGTTTGGGCACTGTTGGAAGCTGGCCTTAAAGAATCCTCGCTCTGACCCAGTTTGGCAACTTCTTATATCTTTGTAACACTAGTAGATTTTGCCATGGCATATTATATATACGAATTGGAGAGGAGTTTGTTTTTTTTCAAAATGGAGGCCATTGCACCAGAACAGTAAAGGTTTCTACTCAGTTGTCCAGTTAGTGTAATTTTGGCATCTTTTACCATTCCTATATTTCCTAAAAATTGCTTTGAGTCAACGTTTTAATTTCTAATGTGATAATGCATTGCTATACTTATTACTGTTCAATATTGCACTTTATAAAGTGTTTATGATGAATGCCATTACCAAAAATAGGTAACCTGACTCAGTGATTGCTACTGGTTGCACTTTTTGCTGCATTAATCATAGAAATCCAATTTTGTAAGCTTTGCAGAAACTACTAAGAAGGTTATTTTCAACCTGCTGTTTTTGGAGGGAAAGCTGAGAAATCATTATTATTATGCAACAATGACACTTTTTTTGTATTCAGATATGAACAATGTGTTTAACAACTAAATATGGACTCATGAAGTCTTGCTGTTACATCCACAGATTTCTGCATTAATTTGGCTTAGCAAGATTATCTTTAAAGATATATTTTATAAAAAGGCTTGAACAAACACCACCACCTACAGCTGTGGTAGTATTTATTTTAAGCACATAGACCAAAGAGGCTTGTGAATGCTTATGATTTTATATCTAATGCCACTGTTTATGGTTGCAGTTTTAGCTATATATATATATAGATAGATAGAAGCTATGATTATATCGGGCTATATTTTTTCCTATTGTTTGTAAAGGCTTGCAGAATCAGTGTACATGATCAAAGTGGATTGAAATTCTGTGAATTTGTAGATTATTTTATGATCTTTGATTTCTGAAAAACTTAACTACCTTCTCTTTTCAGTTTTTTATCCAGAAATAGAATACTCTAGAAGAGCTGCTAGCATGTTTTCATGCCGGTGAATGTGTATCTTTCCGCTTGTCATAATTTGTGGGTAAAATTCTCAGAAATTGAAGGACATATGTAATCTTATTATTAATAGTAATGACATGCAAGGTCCTGAATTCACTTTCTCAGAGCAGTGGGTACAGTAGAGAGTAGTGCGTACAGTAGAAAGGATAAATAAAGGCAGATATTTGTATAATATTTCATTGAGATGTACAAGCATGTTGGAAGGAGAGAAGGGGAAGATGTGATTAGTCAGAGGTGAGAAAGGTTTGTAGAGTTTTGAAAACTTTTTTTGTATCTATTTTGTTTACTGATGCTGTTGATGGTTTTAGCCTTTGTTGACAGGAGCTGTAAATAGGTCATTCTTTATCTCTTTGTATTGTTTGAGATGATTGCATCAGTCTTTGGCTGCCATTCAAATCAAACATCCCTTAGAATTTGCTCAGGAGCCGATACAATAAAGTGCACTCAGCCTAGCGCACAGGTTAACCTGCTATTGGACGCATGTTTTTGGACATGCTAGACTAACACCCAATGCATTAAGGGGATTAGTGCGTCCAAAACACGCGTCCAACCGTGGGTTAAACTGTGCGCTAGCCTGAGTGCATGATATTGCATAGGCCTGAAAATAAGGGAAAAAATGTAAGGGCTCGATTACCCAAAAAAAATTTTTCTGGGTGCACAATATACATGCACCCTGTACACGCTGCAGGCCTTATGTATATTGTGCATGTGATTTATCTGTAATGAAATACAATCAAATTCTCAATTTATGGCTGTTAAATCCTCAAACATTAGTATTGCGATACACACAAAATTTTTTTTTATTTTTTGATGACCTACTTTTAATTATAAAATACAAAAACTTTTTTTTATTAGGGAATTAGTATCAGAAGTAAGCAGTACTCTCCTATAAACAGTCTACTGGCTCCTGCTCTCAATGGGCTTCAACCAGTTTTGTGTTTAAAGACAGTAGATGTTACGTCATTTACTTATTCCCAATTTTTAATAAAAACTATTTTTTTTTTGAAAGTGTAAAATATTCCCCCAAACACCCTTTTAAGTGCTCCACTCAACTTGTGAACAAGCTCTCAAGCGCTACCAATATTATCATGCACTTATCTTAATTTCTTTCTTGCCGCATCTCTGCTTAATGCATCTATTTTTTTTCTCTTTCTTTTTTACTTTTTTTTGCTTGCTGCCTGCCGTGTTATTCATGCTGTCAAAAATGAAGGGATTTTCATTTTCAAAGCCCTACGTGCGTAAATCCGGGAGGATTTATGCGTATAGGGGGGTTACGTGCACCGGGCCTATTTTCAAAAGGCCCGGTGCATGTACATAAAGCCCGGAACGCGCATATGTCCCGGGGGTTTTCTGAATGGGCGGGCAGGGGGTGGGATGGGGGGGAGGGGGCAGATGGTCTGGGGGCATAGCGGGGTGGTCTAGGGATGTGGCTGGATGGTCCGGAGGCATGGTGAGTTGGTCCAGGGGCGGTCCGGGAGGCGTGGCTGAGGACTCTGGCACAGCAGCCCGGGGATCATGCACTGGCACAGCACTAGGCCGGCGTGCCAAGAGTATGGGGTTTCTTTTTTCAGGCTGGGGGCGGGACAGGTAGGGGAAGAGAGGGGAAGGTTGGGGGGGGGGGAAGGAAAGTTCCCTCCAAGGCCGTTCCGATTTCAGATCGGCTTTGGAGGGAACAGAGAAAGCCAGCTGGTCTCCCCGAGGGCTCGGCACGCACAAGTTGTGCTAGTGTGCACCCCTTTGCGTGCGCCGACCCCTGATTCTATAACATGCGCCAGGTAGCGCGCACAAATGTAGGCCGCGCACGTAATTTTTAAAATCTGCCCTATAGTGCATGAAAATGAGCAAGCAGCCATTCTAGGTAGATGCCTTTGCCAGCGGTTTTAGTGTTAACACTTTATATGCAGTCACTATAGTATTATTTAAAAAACAAACAAACATGTTTTGGCCTTCCACTCACACCATAAATAAGACTGATAACTGAATAATGTAATGATGGCATTCATGGAGGAGTCCATACTGTAAAAATATCACTTTGAGTCCCTCTTTGTGCTATTTGCTGTATTCACTGTATTGAAACCAGTCTCACCAATACTGTAAAATTAGTAGTTCTCAGTAATCCATGATTTGATGTATTACTACCAGTAAGAGTTTATATTTTGCAAAGGTAATACTGATTTTATTCATTTAATATTCCATATTGAAAGCATCTTGGTTCAAAGTCCATTAACATGATAGCTGTAGAATGAATGTTTGGAACTGATCATTTTGATAATGCAGTTGGAATTTGTGATTTTGAGGGTAGGGACTGGGAGTGGAGTTGCATTATTCATCTGAAAGTCAGATTTCATTTCTCACATTTGCATGTGCATGCTTTTATGCTTAGCTTGTGTTCTATCTGGATCTGCAGATGCTTATCACTGGACAAGCTGAAACTTCCAAACTTGAAGCTATTAACTAGTTTCTGTGTGCAATAGAGAAACTACTTCATAAACAATGTATTATTATTATTATTATTTAAGTAACCTTACATTCATGAGCCCTCTAATATAATTAGTCCTTCAATAGCAATTGTTGAAACCTAAAAGGGGTGTAATATTGCTTTTAAGGAAAGCCAAAGGAACAAATTTATGGAAATAACTGGAACTATCCGGAGACCTGCACTCACATAACTAGATATTTGTATACACCCAAACGCTATACATAATATCACATGACTTCTATAGTTTATTTGTAGATGATACCTAGTTTAGTTTATTATAGATTGATCTGTCAGGGGTTGCATTAGGTTAGATTGTAATAAATACAAATTCTATAACTATGTGTTCATAATCTTTAAACATTTGGGAGATAATTTTCAAAGGAGTTACACATGTAAATATAATATACAATAATAGCAATTTTAAAAAGTCATTTGTATGCGTAAAGTGCATTTACACGTGAATAACCTATGGACAATTCAATGGCCTATATTGTAGCAATTTTGAATATATGCTACATGGATGAAGAGCATTTACACATGTAAAACCCATTTTTTTCCATGTAATTCCTTTTGAAAATTACTTGAAAGCGTGTTACGGTATATTCATGAAACTGGTGATTATTTACCAAGGCAAATTAAACCCCAGTTTTAAAGATGTAATCAGCAGTTTCATGAATATACCGTAACACGCTTTCATCCTACACACACCCTCAGTTGACTCGGACCCTTCAACCTGTCCTGTGAGCCCTAAAACTTGAGATCTACAGACTTGGTTCTCATCAAGAGAAGCAATAAAAAGTTATGTAGATATCTTGCGTACATGCACTGCAGTTTTCAGTTTTAAAATTCAGATTTATGCGCATAAGTCTTGGCTCTGCCTTAGAATGCCCCTGCCCTGCCCATTCCCTGCCCATTTTCTGAGGCTTTTTAAAATCTGCGTTGCTCGCACGCGGCCCTCATACGCGAGTATGTGGGCATTTTTGCTCGAGCAACGCTTTTAAAATTGACCTGTTACTGTATCTATCAACTATCTTCTGATTAAATTCCTCATTGATAAACATACATTAGATTCTTTTCTCTGAAAGCTGTAATGTCTGTGTTGTTGGTCGTCATTGGTTATGATATCAGCTAAAGTGCATTCCATTGTTGAATCTACTGGGCTCCATTTTGATAAAGGTTTTGCCATGAGCATGGAATGAGAAAAGAAAATCTTCTAAGCACAGGCATCATTGAAAAATAAATTGAATCTTTGAATACAGCAGATTATTGCTGTGGCAATCTATTTGCCATGTTGCAATGCAAAGTAAACATTTTTTGAATGGAAGTTTTGCTAAAATTCCACATGCTGTCAAAGCAGGATCATATTAGTAATGCTGCAGAAAAGCCAGATAATTTGTCACTGTAGGCAATTATTGTTATCACAGAGCAAAATTTTGTTTAAAACTTTTTTATGCAATGATTGCATTTTTTTTTTTAAGCTGCTGACTAATAAAGTTGGCTAGTGGCACAAAAAAAACCCCCATTAACTAGTCCTCAACAATGATGTTGATAACAAAATGTAAACTAAGTGCCGGATTTTAAAAACTGTACACGTGTAAATCACCTTACGCGCGCCAGGCCTATTTTATAAAGGCTCGGCGATGCATGTAAAGCCCTGGGACGTGTCTAAGTCCCGGGGCTTGCAAAAAGGGGCGGTCCGGGGGCGGGACATGGGCAGGGCCTTAAAATCTACCCCTATGGGTTTTTCAAAAGTATCAGCCAGAAACCCTAGGAGTAGATTTTTAAAACAGCGCGTGGGCATTCATGTGCGTGTGCTACCCGGCGCGCACACATGTATGCCTGATTTTATAACTTGCGCATGCGTGAAATCGGGGGGTCGGCACTCGCAAGGGGATGCACAATTGTGCACCTTGCGCGCGCCGAGCCACGCAAGGGGATGCACAATTGTACACCTTGCGCGTGCCGAGCCACACTCCCTTCCCCCATTCCCTACCCCCCCCCCCCCCCCACCCACCTTCCCTACCTCCCCCGCCCTTTCCCCCCCTACCTTTTTCTTTGGTTTTGTTTGTTCTAAAACTTACTTCAGCCCTGGGGCTGAAGTAAGTTGCGCGCGCTGGCCAACTGCCGGCGCGCAATCCCCGGCACAGTGGCAAATGGATGCTGTGCCAGAGGCTTCTGACCCCGCCCCCGGACCACCCCTCCCCGCCCCTTTAGTAAAGCGCCGGGACTTACACGCGTCCCGGGGCTTTATGTGCGTCGCCGGGCCTTTATAAAATAGGCCTGGCGCGCGTAAGACCATTTACGCGTGTAGAGCTTTTAAAATCCGGCCCATAAGTATTGTATAAGTGTACTGACTGTGTAAAAGATTAGCAATGTTCTCAAAGTGATTAGTAATTGTAATGGTATGTCTAAAGTGTGATGTATGGAGTACAAGGTTTGATTAATATGAATAGCTGGATCACCAAATTGTTTTGTGGAGTTACATTGCTGTATTTTTCAGTATAACCTTCATGGGTCGCCTCTACCCTCTCTCCCCCTCGCCTGTGCCCTCTCTGTACAAATGATTAAAACCAGAACAATTTCATAATCTCTATTTACTTGTTTTTAGATTACATACAATATACAGAGGTTTGTTTTTCCAGTTATAAGAACATAAATTGTAAGGAATATGATTCCTAGAGCAAAATATTTGTAAATTGAAAACTGATAGCAGTTGTGTTTTGTTGTTCTTTGTTTCAAAGATGAACATAGTATAGCTCTTTGGAGAAGGGCCCACCAGTTTCCTCCTGAATGTTTGGGCCTCTAACCCAATAGGAATCAGCCTTCTGTGGAGCTATGATACTCTGAGCCCCCGTTTGAAATGATCTGGGGGGGGGGGGGGGGTCCCATATTAATCCTCTCCCTATCCTGCCCCAGTCCTCACAACAGTCCTTGGACAGGAGCCATAGAACAACAGCTCCCTCCAGAACTCAACATGCAGGCACCCCAAGTCTGCTGCTCACTAGTTCTTGCCATTGTGCAGTGACTGAAACCACCATGAGCCCAAGGAGCAGACACCAGGCTTAGGAATCAAATCACAATGGGGTCGATTCTCCAAAATTCAGGGCTTGGAAGAATGTACAACCCAAAAATATTTTGCCGTCTGTTGGGAATAAAAATAATTGCATAGTATGTTTAAAAAAAAAACCATGTTAGCAGCCCTTCGTATCTTCCAAAATACCCTTTATGAACCTTTTTAGTGTAATCCTTGCTCTCAATTGCATAATATGAGGGGAGGCAATAAATAAGATATATTTCACTATAGCATCAAAACTGGTTAAATTCACTTTATTGATTTCCACTCATACATTATCACATGCATGACCTTCATTATTCCTTTCCTTTGCCCTAGTTATGCCACCACTATCTGGAATTGAATGGAGAAAGCAGACCGAGCCAGCTTCTGCTATGATGTCACCACAGACTAATAGCAAGAAATGAAACTTTCCTGCCCACACTGCAGTCACCTCATTGCCTCATTTTCATATGGTCCAAGCCATTTGTAAAGCCCTACTCCATAACATTTAATGGGGGGGGGAAAGGATAAAAGAAAAATAGAAATACATAATTTCTGGATAGGAAAAGCACTTCTGTTTTTATATGGAAGTAATAAATATTGTTATACAAGACTTAAGGGTCGATTTTCAAAGGAGCAGGCGTGCGTGTGGCGGATTTTAACATCTGCACGCGCATATGCCGATGGATGGCTTCCTTCGCATGCAGGGGGGGAGGGGGGCTGAATTTTAAAAGCCCACGTGCAGCGACGCAATTGGGCCTTCCCCAGTTCCTTCCCAGTCCGCTCCAGTTAAGGAGCAGACTGGGAGGGAACTTTCCTATGCCTAACCCTATCCTTCCACCCTTTTTCCCTCTCTTCCATGACCCCTACCCCCTACTTAACTCTTAAAATTGTTTTAATTTTTTACCTTTCTGCTCCTCTGGAGTAGCAGTAAATTCTTTGGGACAATGTCGCTTGGCGCTGTCCCGACCTGCCCCCCTCCCAGGCCTTAGCCCGCCCCTTCTGAGAGGCCCGGCACTTGTGCACACATCGGTGGTTACATGCATGGCCGGACCCTTTAGAAACTGCGTGCAGCACACTCTGGGCCCTGCCACCTGCGTCACTACCGGTATTTACGTGCGCAGGCCTTCAAAGATTTACTTATTTGGGAAGTGTCATTTTAGGCAAAATTCTGATAAAGAGCCTCAGGCCCATTATACATTTTGCCATGCCCTTATATCAGTAGCACTGCACGTCAAGGAGGACCAAATAACACAACCCTGATGTTCACTACTCTGAGGCTTCATTGTTCACTCCACCTCTCCAAGGATAGCATGCATCTAAGATGACTTTTGAAGAAAATGAATTATTTGGCGATTCCTTCCTCTGTATGGAATGTCTCCAGTTTGTTTTGATTGTTCATTGTTTTCACTGTCCCATCATTCATTTTATTGTTTTTATTATGGATGTGCAAGGGCAGGTTCTAAGTTTTTTTAAATAAATAAATAAATAAATAAATAAATAAATAAATAATCTATACAGTGCCGAATGCAGAACACATTATGAAACTGTGTGCATGGGGAAATAGAGTTAGCAGAAGGGAGGAAACTGTCCATCTATCTAGGACTCTATAATGATCATCATTCTTGCATTTTATAAACTAAATGGTCTATCCCATAGAAGCAAATTGCCAACCCTTATCTATCATGCACAGTGTGGACATACTGGAAGTTTTGGGGGAACGCAGGTAAACATGGTATTCCTAAAGAGTGAGGTTATTCTACAAAACTTCAAAGAATGGACATTTTATGTATACCTTCATGTTAGCCATAGCCTGCACTGTGATGATGAAGTCTGTGATTTTGCCTGTATCAATTGAGGTTTCTGTTGCAGATATGAGGGGGGGTGGGGGATGTTGTATTCAAACATGTATGCAATTTCAAGGTAAAATAAAAACTCAAGAAATGTGTTCTTGGATAACCTTTAAGGATGACTGGTTATATAAGTATAAAGACAGCACTTATTTTTGTGGTCTAAATTTGATAGCTGTGATAAATGCTGTATTGCATGCACTTGACTACACCATACTGTCCAGCCATCATTTTAAACAGTGATGAGCTTTCTGTCTGTGTACATCATCTAACAGACTTGTAAATAATGTATACTATGGATTTTTAATTTTATAAAAGCAAATTTTTTTATTTCCCTATTCATGTACAAACCTCACTGTATACTTGCTTAAACGTCTTGCGTAATAAAACATTTTTTCCAGTGAAACTACAACAGTTCAGATATGGTGACCCTGTCCTGGTACATCTTTATAGATGCCTGTTTTCTTTTGTTTTGCTTTCATTGTACACTTTTCTATTTTGTGTCCTTAGGTGGAACTAAAATAGTATATGCAGATAGAAATATCTACTCTAATATTTCAGCTGTGAAGGTTATGGCCACTCTGCGCCTTCAGGAATGTCAGAATTTTGAATTTTACCAGGCTTATCTTTAGAGATGATTTCTGCCGAGAGAATGTCTAGTGACGATTTGCATACAAGACATCCAGAAAATGCATGTAGTTATCTTTTATGTTGCGAGAGAAAAAACTATTTTGTAAAATGACCCATGCCTTTACTTAAGATGGACACCAAAGTTCATTTTTTAACTGAATCTTGATTGAACTGGCAATAGCTATACTATGAGCTAAATAGATTAAGTAAACACCATCTTCCTTATGAATGCCTTAATCTATTGTAAAGAAAACTGTTTTTCCAAGCTTTGAACATGCCTAGGTTTGAAGCAAAAAAAAAAAAAAGAGTACACTATCCATTTTTCCTACAAAACTAGCACAGATAGAAATTCACATTGGGTTAATAATGCCATTTGAAATACTTAATAGTAATTTTTTTTGTTCCTGATTGTCAGGAATATCTTGTAAGATCATGTCACCAAGGTTCTAAAAGATATTGGTTGTCTGAATCTTGCCTGTTTGTTAAAAAGAATTTGTGCTGCTCACAAGAACAGTTTCAGGCCGCTGCAATATAGTGCACTCAGCCTAGCGCAGTTGAATGCGCTAGAATAATTCCCAATACAATAATGGGATTAGGACATCCAAAATACGCATCCAAACCAGTGCCTGGTCAAGATGGTGAGATGGACAGTGAAATGCTAAGAGAAATTAGGGAAGCTAACCAAATTGGTAGTGCAGTAATAATGGGAGACTTCAATTACCCCAATATAGACTGGGTAAATGTATCATTGGGTCACGCTAGAGAGATAACGTTCCTGGATGGAATAAATGATAGCTTTATGGAGCAATTGGTTCAGGAACCGATGAGAGAGGGAGCAATTTTAGATCTAATTCTCAGTGGAGCACAGGACTTGGTGAGAGAGGTAACGGTGATGGGGCCGCTTGGCAATAGTGATCATAATATGATCAAATTTGATTTAATGACTGGAAAAGGAACAGTGTGCAAATCCAAGGCTCTCGTGCTAAACTTTCAAAAGGGAAACTTTGATAAAATGAGAAAAATTGTTAGAAAAAAACTGAAAGGAGCAGCTACAAAAGTAAAAAATGTCCAAGAGGCGTGGTCATTGTTAAAAAATACCATTCTAGAAGCACAGTCCAGATGTATTCCACACATTAAGACAGGTGGAAAGAAGGCAAAACAATTACCAGCATGGTTAAAAGGGGAGGTGAAAGAAGCTATTTTAGCCAAAAGATCTTCATTCAAAAATTGGAAGAAGGATCCAACAGAAGAAAATAGGATAAAGCATAAACATTGGCAAGTTAAATGTAAGACATTGATAAGACAGGCTAAGAGAGAATTTGAAAAGAAGTTGGCTGTAGAGGCAAAAACTCACAGTAAAAACTTTTTAAAATATATCCTAAGCAGAAAGCCTGTGAGGGAGTCAGTTGGACCGTTAGATGATCGAGGGGTTAAAGGGGCACTTAGAGAAGATAAGGCCATCGCGGAAAGATTAAATGATTTCTTTGCTTCGGTGTTTACTGAAGAGGATGTTGGGGAGGTACCCGTAATGGAGAAGGTTTTCATGGGTAATGATTCAGATGGACTGAATCAAATCACGGTGAACCTAGAAGATGTGGTAGGCCTGATTGACAAACTGAAGAGTAGCAAATCACCTGGACCGGATGGTATACACCCCAGAGTTCTGAAAGAACTAAAAAATGAAATTTCAGACCTATTAGTAAAAATGTGTAACTTATCATTAAAATCATCCATTGTACCTGAAGACTGGAGGATAGCAAATGTAACCCCAATATTTAAAAAGGGCTCCAGGAGCGATCCGGGAAACTACAGACCGGTTAGCCTGACTTCAGTGCCAGGAAAAATAGTGGAAAGTGTTCTAAACCTCAAAATCACAGAACATTTAGAAAGACATGGTTTAATGGAACAAAGTCAGCATGGCTTTACCCAGGGCAAGTCTTGCCTCACAAATCTGCTTCACTTTTTTGAAGGAGTTAATAAACATGTGGATAAAGGTGAACCGGTAGATGTAGTATACTTGGATTTTCAAAAGGCGTTTGACAAAGTTCCTCATGAGAGGCTTCTAGGAAAAGTAAAAAGTCATGGGATAGGTGGCGATGTCCTTTCGTGGATTGCAAACTGGCTAAAAGACAGGAAACAGAGAGTAGGATTAAATGGGCAATTTTCTCAGTGGAAGGGAGTGGACAGTGGAGTGCCTCGGGGATCTGTATTGGGACCCTTACTGTTCAATATATTTATAAATGATCTGGAAAGAAATACGATGAGTGAGATAATCAAATTTGCAGATGACACAAAATTGTTCAGAGTAGTTAAATCACAAGCAGATTGTGATAAATTGCAGGAAGAGCTTGTGAGACTGGAAAATTGGGCATCCAAATGGCAGATGAAATTTAATGTGGATAAGTGCAAGGTGATGCATATAGGGAAAAATAACCCATGCTATAATTACACGATGTTGGGTTCCATATTAGGTGCTACAACCCAAGAAAGAGATCTAGGTGTCATAGTGGATAACACATTGAAATCGTCAGTGCAGTGTACTGCGGCAGTCAAAAAAGCAAGCAGAATGTTGGGAATTATTAGAAAAGGAATGGTGAATAAAACGGAAAATGTCATAATGCCTCTGTATCGCTCCATGGTAAGACCGCACCTTGAATACTGTGTACAATTCTGGTCGCCGCATCTCAAAAAAGATATAATTGCGATGGAGAAGGTACAGAGAAGGGCTACCAAAATGATAAGGGGAATGGAACAACTCCCCTATGAGGAAAGACTAAAGAGGTTAGGACTTTTCAGCTTGGAGAAGAGACGACTGAGGGGGGATATGATAGAGGTGTTTAAAATCATGAGAGGTCTAGAACGGGTAGATATGAATCGGTTATTTACTCTTTCGGATAGTAGAAAGACTAGGGGGCACTCCATGAAGTTAACATGGTGCACATTTAAAACTAATCGGAGAAAGTTCTTTTTTACTCAACGCACAATTAAACTCTGGAATTTGTTGCCAGAGGATGTGGTTCGTGCAGTTAGTATAGCTGTGTTTAAAAAAGGATTGGATAAGTTCTTGGAGGAGAAGTCCATTACCTGCTATTAAGTTCACCTAGAGAATAGCCACTGCCATTAGCAATGGTAACATGGAATAGACTTAGTGTTTGGGTACTTGCCAGGTTCTTATGGCCTGGATTGGCCACTGTTGGAAACAGGATGCTGGGCTTGATGGATCCTTGGTCTGACCCAGTATGGCATTTTCTTATGTTCTTATGTTCTTCTTAAAGCTCTTCACATGTAAATGCCATGTAGATGAGGCTATTAGCTAGTACCCCTTGATACAAAAAATCACTGTGCGCCCAACGCGCATGTTTTAACCCACAAAAATTAATGACAACCTCGCAACTGGCACTAAGTCTTGAGGTGCCCCAAGCTGGGCCCCAATGCCAAGGACATGCTAGGGACGCACAATTTATCCCAAGTGCATCCTTTCTAGCATGGCACCTCATTAACATATAGCATTGGGTGCCCAGGAGAGGCGGATGGGTGTGTGTTAGGAAAACGGGCACTCAATGCAAGCGCCTGTTTCCTACGCGCTTTTATTTCATCAGCCCCTTAGAGTGGAAGCCCTCTAGGTATAGGGACATACCTACAGTACCTAAATGTGATCCACTTTGAAGTGCCAAAAAGTGGAATATAAATAATATCAAGGCCCATATTCAAAAGCATTTCGCCTGCTAACTCGCAAGTTAGCAGGCGAAATGAATATTTGCACACCTATCTGGCTAAATTCTAGCTAAGTTAGAGTTGTAATTGGGAAGGATTAAGTTAGCCAGCTAACTTTGATATTCAGTCTAGTTGGGCCAAAGACCTAAAGTCGCTATAGTTAGCGGACTAAAAGATGAATTTTAAAAGCTCGGCATGCACATCAATCAGGGGATGTGCGAATAAGTCAGGCTCGCGCACACTGAGTGGATTTTAAAAGCAACCCGGATGTGCACGAAATGCTGCAGCACTCGCATCATATGAGTTTTCAGAAAGGAGCAGGTCTTGGGCAAGGCCTGGGCCTAGGCATTTCGGTGCATGAACTTGAGATGTGCACGTAAATAGTTATGTGATCCAGTGCACCCCAAGGCCTCCTGCCTCATAACTTTACTTCTGCTATGGATGACATGTAAGTTAAAAAATGAAGAAAAGCAGGCAGATCTGCGGGGCTTTAAGAGTCGTGGATAACTGGGGGGAGTGAAAGCTATTAAGCTTGGGGGGCTTGGAGGACCTGTCTCTTAACCGGGCAAACTTGGGACGAGCTGGTAAAACTGGGAATAGCGTTGGCATGCACCCCTTTTAAAATCCCCGATTTACTTGGTAGAAGCGGCATTTGCACACACATGCACACACCCACTTAAAATTTGGCACACATGTGCAGGGCCAGGCTATTTTATAACATGCGTGCATATATGTGCATAAGTTATGGAATAGCCACGTCCCTGGGCATGAGCCAATGCACATGTGTGCCTGCACGCCAGTTTGAAAGTTTTGTCCCTGTTTAAGATGTACGCCTTACTGGTCCTGTCTTGATCTTCATTCATCACAGATTCTGATGAGAGTCCTCCTTCCTCCATAGAAGGATGAACCTGGGCTTACTCCCTGAGAGCGGGGATCCTCTCCACCTCACTGCTAGAATTCTGAGGAACAGTTACTTTCAGCAAAGTATCAGAAGCACCACCACCTGGGACTATCTGTGTATTCTGCCTTACCAACTAGACTATGGAGCCACAGGGACAAGGGCAGGTGTTACCCCTTCCTAAACTCCACACTCTTGTAAGAGTTAAGAGCCTTGCTTCTTCTCAGTCTCATAATTCTTAACTTTTCTGAACAGGACACTTTCAAGCTTCTCTCTTCAAACTCAGTAGTACTGCACCACTATGGTCAATCCTAGAAGGGGAATGCCATAACATATGGTTTAGTCCCTTCACTACTCTACCAACCTCAATATGTCCCACACTGAGAGAAGCAGTCATATACTTAGTAAAGAGACTTTAGGCCTCCTTTACACACGCAATTCACTCAGATAATGTATGCAGGACACAACTGTACTCAGTAGCTTCATTAATGAAAGGCTCCAATACAGCAACAGATGAACGCACTCTGGATATAATTATTTTTTTTACAGTGGTTCCATGCTAATTCAGGGGTGAACAAACTTTTATTCAAGCAGGGCAACATTACTGGCTCTTAGTCAGGGATGATGCTTCCATTAGGCAAACTGGGTTTTTGCCTAGAGCGCCAAACTTTTGGGGGAAGCAAAGTCCCACCAGCACAAGGCCCAGAGGTGTGCTGTGCCAGAGACAATGCCGCCAATGAAAGAAGGCCTGTGTTGGGGTCACTGCCACTGGTAGGAAGGAGTGCAGCACTGGAGGTAAATTGGCAGGGGTGCATGACTGTTCGCCAAGGATGCCAAATACTCTTGCACCAGGCCTGCTTTTGGCTTTAATGTGGGCTGGGGGGGGGGGGGTGTTCCTCTTGGAGCTCCTTGAGTGGGGGTAAGGGGAGAAAGGAGGATGGTGGTGGTAGTGGTGGCCAAATAAATGCACAGCTTCTAGTTTTTCTCAAAGCTAAAATTCATGAAAATGATTCTTGAGACTTTGTAGCTTAATACATTTGAAATGACCAGTCAAAAAGATGTTGTAATAGGTTATAAATGGGATTTACAGACAACATAGACATTTTCTTTATGTACACTAGAAAACAATGTTAAACTATCACAAAAACATGTTTTGTTGTTTAATAGTTTTTATAGTTGCAGGGAGAGAGATGGAGATTCCTTAGCATTCAGGCTGGTCAATCCCAACGAGTGGGTTATGCACCTCTACCAGCAGATGGTGACGGAGCAAAAGCTGATATCACAACCATATAGCCCACCAGTATTCTCCGTCTCCAGCAGATGGACATGCATTTCCCTTCGGGGGATTGCCTGTGAGTAAAAAAAAAAGAGAAAAAGAAGAAACAAGTTGGAAAGATGTCTATGTAGCACTGCTTTGTGATACCGTGCAGTCCCTCCCTCAGTAGAGTGCCTCAGTTAGGTAGCCTTGGCTGACATGGACCTAAATTACAATTAGAGGTTGCAGGATGTGAGAGGCTCAATGGTGAAGGCTTTAGCCCTCTTCCCCCATAGCCAGAACTCATTCCTGCTCTCAGCCAGGGGGGGGCTAAGCTCATGTAAAAGTTTTTAACTTAAAAAAAAAAAGAAGAGCGACAGGAAGACAGCAGGAGAAGGGTCTGTCTCCTTGGCATTTGGCTGTCCCACTCATGTCTCTGGGGAGTTCTGTGAGGTGAGGAGAAAGTGCAGGCATGGCGGGTTGAACAGTCATTTAGCTAAGTCCCACGCCCAGGTTTCTCCCATTTTAACATGCAGTAGGCCACAGTGTAGTTTTGCATGCTTTTTTGCTGACTGGCCATCGGCGTGTGCTTGCATGTCCATGTGTGTATCCATTCTCATCTGTGCGTTCAGTTTGGGCATTCTTCCTTTTTCATGCACATATTGTGCATCCAGTTTAGGCATCATTACTTGGTGTCCAGTTTGGGCGTCCAGTTGAACAAGCGGCCTAGGCACGTGGGTTTGGACGCACATTTTTTGTGCTTCCATTTTGGGCGCACTGGTACGTGTGGGAAGCTAGGTTTGAGCCTTCCTCGGGCTGCATGCTTACAGCATGGCACCCACAGCAAAGAAGCCTAAGCGCTTATCTATCTGTGCTGCATGCCACATCAGAGCCATTCAGCCAGAGCTTTCTTTAAGCCTGTGTCAGCACTACCTTGAAGCTTGGGGAGATTTGCCTCCTTTTGATTTTGCCAGCAATGGTTCATCTTCTCAGTCTGAGGGAAGTGGGACCGAAGGAGACACTGCAGGGGTGTTCCCTCCTCTGATTGACCCACGGGTCAAGTCCTCAGGGGACACTGGCTCACAGAACATCAGGTACAGGCCTATGGGGCCTGGAATGGACCTGTCCTCCTTTTCCTGGGAGGAATTCTTCCAGGGTTTGCAGATATTTCTACAAGGCCGGTCTTCTGAAGTGGCAGTTCCTACTAAAGTAGGTCTGTGTGCTCCAAGTGCTCCTCCATCTGTCTCCAAGGTCAAGCACTGTGGCGCAGTGTGGTCTGACAGAACTCGAATGCAGGTTGATCAGGATGATACTGATGATGATGATGGTGGCTCTCCTGGTGGGGAAGGAGACATTCCCCCAGATTTGGAGCCATATAGAACTCTTCTATGTTTCTTTCAGAGAGATAACTTGCTGGGTCTGATATCTCAGACCCTGAAGACCTCAGAGTGGCTGGGCCTGACTCTTTGGGGATGCAGAAGAAGGATCCAATTTTGATCACCGTCCACAAGGCTTCTTGTTTCTTTCCCCTCTTGAATGCCATCCAGGAGTTGTTTGATCTGGAATGGAGTGTACCAGATTCATCTTTTAAAGGGGGATGCATCTTGGCGGGTTTATATCCCTTGGATCCGCAGGCCAGAGAGCAATTGCATTTCCCTAGGATGGATGTGTAATGTGTTCCTTCACGAAATGTACCACCATTCCGGTATAAGAAGGTATGGCACTGAAGGATGCTCAGGATTAGAGAATTGAGGCTATCCGGAGGCAAGCCTTTGAGGCAGTGACAATGAACTTGCAAATTGCTAGGGATGTGAATCGTTTTTTGACGATTTAAAATATCGTCCGATATATTTTAAATCGTCAAAAATCATTAGGGCCACGATACAATACCAATTCCCCCGATTTATCGTCAAAAAATCGTAAATCGGGGGAAGGGGGAGGGCAGGAAAATCGGCACACTAAAACCCCCTAAAACCCACCCCGACCCTTTAAATTAAATCCCCCACCCTCCCAAACCCCCCCCCCCAAATGCCTTAAATTACCTGGGGGTCCAGCGGCACACTAAAACACGGCACACTAAAACCCCCTAAAACCCACCCCGACCCTTTAAATTAAATCCCCCACCCTCCCGAACCCCCCCCAAATGCCTTAAATTACCTGGGGGTCCGTAGCGGCGGTCCTTAGCTTAAATTACCTCCGTAGCCTTAAATTACCTCCGTAGCGGCGGTCCGTAGCTAAATCGGGGGAAGGGGGAGAGCAGGAAAACCGGCACACCAAATCGTGTAGTCTTCAGCCGGCGCCATTTTGCAAAATGGCCGCCGCAAAATGGCGGCGGCCATAGACCAAAACAATTCGACGCAGGAGGTCGTTCTGGACCCCCGCTGGACTTTTGGCAAGCCTTGTGGGGGTCAGGAGGCCCCCCCCAAGCTGGCCAAAAGTTCCTGGGGGTCCAGCGGGGGTCCGGGAGCGATTTCCTGCCGCGAATCGTTTTCCGTACGGAAAATGGCGCCGGCAGGAGATCGACTGCAGGAGGTCGTTCAGCGGGGGTCCGGAACCCTCGCGGCCATAGACCATAGACCATAGACCATAGTCCGGAACCCTCGCTGAACGACCTCCTGCAGTCGATCTCCTGCAGTCGATCTGCTGCAGTCGATCTCCTGCCGGCACCATTTTCCGTACGGAAAACGATTCGCGGCAGGAAATCGCTCCCGGACCCCCACTGGACCCCCAGGAACTTTTGGCCAGCTTGGGGGGGCCTCCTGACCCCCACAAGACTTGCCAAAAGTCCAGCGGGGGTCCGGAACGACCTCCTGCGTCGAATCGTTTTGGTCTATGGCCGCCGCCATTTTGCAGCGGCCATTTTGCAAAATGGCGCTGGCTGAAGACTACACGATTTGGTGTGCCAGTTTTCCTGCTCTCCCCCTTCCCCCGATTTAGCTACGGACCACCGCTACGGAGGTAATTTAAGGCTACGGAGGTAATTTAAGCTACGGACCGCCGCTACGGACCCCCAGGTAATTTAAGGCATTTGGGGGGGGGGGTTCTGGAGGGTGGGGGATTTAATTTAAAGGGTCGGGGTGGGTTTTAGGGGGTTTTAGTGTGCCGTGTTTTAGTGTGCCGCTGGACCCCCAGGTAATTTAAGGCATTTGGGGGGGGTTCGGGAGGGTGGGGGATTTAATTTAAAGGGTCGGGGGTGGGTTTTAGGGGGTTTTAGTGTGCTGGCTCACGATTTTAACGATTTTCACGATACTTTACACACCCAAACGGCAACAATACGATTCCCTCCCCCTCCCAGCCGAAATCGATCGTTAAGATGATCGAGGACACGATTCACATCTCTACAAATTGCTTCTTGTTGTTTCTTTGTCAATAATCTGGTGGCGCTGGGTCCAATCTGGACCCAGGGCCACTGGGGGCTGCCTTCTTGGCTGATACAGGCTGTGACTTGGTATGCACAGCCATCAGAGGAGCTGCTTCAGTTATTGCAACCATGCATAACTGGTCCACAGTTACTATTTCAAAGTCCAATCTGACTAAGCTGCCCTCCAAAGACTTGCCTTTGTTTGGCAGTGAGTTGTAAAAAATGGAAAGTAAATGGGGAAAGACCCAGGTCCCTTGTTTGCCAGAAGATAAGAAACCAGTTTCCCGGACTTTTTGGGTGAGTGGCCACTCTTGAGACTACTGGTGTTTTTAGCCATATAGGGGAGGTTCTTCCCAGAGATTCCATCCCTTCTCCAGGTCTCAGTCCTTTCACCTTCGAGGTCCTCGAAAGGATGCGGGTTCCGGAGGTGGAGCCCCTCCATCTTCCCAGTGAAGGTTTGCGGGCTCACCTAGTGGTGCAGGGGATAGGTGGTCTTCTATCCCGGTTTTATCACAGGTGGGTCCATACTACTTCAGATCAATGGGTTCTCAAAGTGATTCAGAATGGGTATGCTACAGAATTTCTTCACATTCCTCCTAATGCCTTCATGGTCTCTATGCAACTCCCCTCAGAAGAGAGTAAAAGTGGAAGTGACATTATAACGGCTGTTGAATCTGAAAGCGGTGATTCCTGTTCCTGAGTCGCAGTAATAATATATGACGATATTCCATTTATTTTGTCGTGCCCAAGAAGGAAGGGTCATTCTGGCCCAAATTGGATCTCAAAGGTGTCAACCAACATCTACGAATCACAATTTTCAGGTTGCGCTCTTTCATAATGGTGGTTCAAGCAGGAGTGTACCTCACATCTCTGGATCTGATGGAGGCATATCTGCATATTTCCATCCAGTAGGAACATCAATGCTTCTTCCAATTTGCCTTCCTGGATCATTATTATTAGTTTCAGGCCTTGACTTTCGGACTAGCCACAGCACCCAGGATCTTTTCCAAGGTCATAGTAATGGTAGCGGCAGCCCTTCGCAAGGAGGGCATTCTAGTTCACCCCTATCTAGACGACTGGTTGATTTGAGCCAAGACACTGGAAGAGAGTCTTCATGCTTCCCATAGGGTGGATTCCTTGCTACAGGAACTAGGCTGGGTGGTGAATCTGGCCAAGAGCAATTTGCAGCCATCTCAGACCCTGGAGTATCTTAGGGTTCAACTTGATACAAGGCAGGTCGGAGTGCTTCTGCCGGAATCTCGGATCCACACGTTGATGCTGCGAGTTTGGTCCCTGCAGAACACTGTTCGTCTGACCGTGTGGTTTATCTACAGGTCCTGGGATTGATGGCTGCTGCATTAGAAGTGATTCCCTGGGCAAGGGCACATATGTGCCCTCTTCAGCATACCTTGCTCTCCTGATGGCGTTTACAGTCTCATAACTATGCAGTGAGGCTGCTCCTGCCATTAGAAGTGAGATCCCAGTTGAACTGATGGTTACATTGGACCATCTCAGGAAGGGAATTTCCCTTATGACGCTTAATTGGTTGGTACTCATGACAGACGCAAGCCTCCAGGGCTGTGGGGCTTACTGTCAGGAGCTGGTAGTGCAAGGGCACTGAACTGCAGCAGAGCGGCAGTGGAACATCAAGAGAGTGGAGGCATGAGCAGTTCGGTTGGCATGCCTATGGTTCACCAAGTAGCTAGAGACTTGGGCAGTCTGGATAATATCTGACAATGCTACAATGGTGGCTTACATCAATCATTAGAACAGCATCTCCACTTCTCACATTCAGGTCGATACAGTAAAGTGTGCTCCGTCGGAGCGCACTGTCAGCCTGCTCTGGACGCGTGTTTTCCCTTACCCCTTATTCAGTAAGGGGAGGAAAACACGCGGCCCACCCGCGGCACCTAATAGCGCCCTCAACATGCAAATGCATGTTGATGGCCCTATTAGGTATGCGCGCGGGATCCAGTAAGTAAAATGTGCAGCCAAGCCGCACATTTTACTCTAAGAAATTAGCGCCGACCCAAAGGTCGGCGCTAATTTCTTCCGGCGCCAGGAAAGTGCACAGAAAAGCAGTAAAAACTGCTTTTCTGTGCACCCTCCGACTTAATATCATAGCGATATTAAGTCGGAGGTCCCCAAAAGTAAAAAAAAGTAAAAAAAAAAAAAAAAAAATTTGAATTCGGCCCGCGGCTGTCGGGCCGAAAACCGGACGCTCAATTTTACCGGCGTCCGGTTTCCAAGCCCGTGGCTGTCAGCGGGCTCGAGAACCGACGCCGGCAAAATTGAGCGTCGGCTGTCAAACCTGCTGACAGCCGCCGCTCCAGGCCAAAAGGAGGCACTAGGGATGCGCAAGTGTCCCTAGCGCCTCCTTTCCCTCGTTTGCACCGCGTCGCCTAATTTGCATGCTGGAGCATACTGGATAGCTCGCACCGGCGAAGGGCCGGTG
Organism: Rhinatrema bivittatum; assembly: GCF_901001135.1. NCBI lineage: Eukaryota > Metazoa > Chordata > Amphibia > Gymnophiona > Rhinatrematidae > Rhinatrema > Rhinatrema bivittatum. The sequence continues at coordinate 502,371,656 of NC_042616.1, forward strand.
CGTGCGCCGGGAGAGCGGGCGTCGTCCGCTCTCCCGCGGTTTTACAGTATCGGGCTGATTGATGGAAAGGACAATATCAGAGCTGATTTCCTCAGCAGGAGAAATTTGGACATTGGAGAATGGGAGCTAGTGGATGAGGTCTTTCATTTTCTGGTGAACCGCTTGTTGCCTACCGGATCTAGAACTGTTGGCGACCTTCAACAACGCAAAGGTTCCACACTTCTTCAGTTACAGGCAGGGCCCAAAATCGATTGGCATTGACACTCTTGTTCAGGAGTGGCCACACAGCGTCCTTCTGTATGCATATCTGCCTTGGACTCTTGATAGGCAAGCTGGTCCAGAAGATTGCAAGTGAAGCCAACACCGTCCTTTTAGTGGCTCTAGATTGGGCTTGAAGGCAAGGTATGCTGATCTCCAGAGATTTCTGGTGGGCAGTCCCCTCAGGTTACCATCTCAGATGGATCTATTATGTCAGGGGCCATTCCGCACGATGATCTGGGTGGATTCTATCTTACGGTTTTGCCATTGAAAGGGCTTGGTGGTTGAATCAGGGTTTTTCGCCTGCAGTAATTTCCACTCTTCTTCAGGCTCGGAAATTTTCTATTTCTCTATGTAAGAGTTTGGAGGGTTTTTGAGGCCTGGTGTTCTGAGTGAGATGCTCAACCACTCAAGGTGGATATTCCTTTGATTTTGGAATTTTTACAAGGTGGCTTGCTTAAGGTTTGGCCCTTAACACCTTAAAGATTCAAGTTGCAGTCCTGGCTTGTTATGGAGGACCTTTGCCTTCCCATCTGGCTATGTCCTGTTTTCTACAGGGGGTTAAGCATCTTCGCCCTCCATTGCAGCTTCCGAAGCCTCTGTGGGATATTAACTTGGTCTTCGAGTTTTTGGCAGGTCTGACCTTTCGACCTCTGCATGCTCTTTACTTGTGGCTGCTTAACTTGAAGACAGTTTTTCTTATAACAATCTGTTCTCCTTATGACTCCAGGTGCAGTTCAATTACGGACTGTGCCCTCCTTTTTGTCCAAAGTGGTTTCAGACTTTCATTTGAATCAGTCCATTTCTCTGCCTGCCTTGGACAGGGACAGTGATGAAGCTAAGTGCCACCTTTTGCATTTCTTGGACATCAAATGTCATTTACTGCGGTACTTGGAGGTGACTAAGACTATTCGGAAGTCTGATCGCCTGTTTGTGCTCCATAGTGGAGGTAAGCAGGGAACACCAGAGACACGGCCAATGATTTCCTGCTGGGTTAAGGAAGGCCATTATGGCAGCCTATGTGGCTGCTGAAGTTGCCTTACCGAAACAGATTAGACCGCATTCCATGAGAGCTCAGGCGGTATTGTGGGTGGAACTTTGTTGTCACCTGCTGAAATTTGCTGAGAGAAGAAAAGATCATCTTTGCACACCTTCTCCAAGCATTACCACTTGGATGTTAGGGCTAGGGAGAATGCCTCTTTTGCGCGGACGGTTTTGACTGGACCACTGGCAGCCTCCTGCCCTTTTCAGGATTAGCTTTGGTAATCTTACTCATTGGGATTAACCTATCCGAATGCTAAGGAAGGAGAAAATACTACTTACTTGATAATTTCCTTTCTTTTAGTGAAGGGTAGGTCAATCCCAGACCCACCCTCAAACTGTCAGAGTTTGAATTTGTGGTTATCCTTCTTAGGGTGAGCTATGCATAGTGTGATTCCTGCTCTTTGTTGAAAACTGGTAAATGGCTTCTCTAGCCCTTAGTTTGCTAGATATGTTCCTTCTTTTGGCTGAGCTAAGTGTTTCTGTTGGTTGAGAAACATGAATGGTTCCTCTTGCTAATAATGTTCAAGTATAATCAGTTTTGTCCACAGTTTGGCTTTTCCAGAGAATACTGGCAGGCTGATATTGGGGTGGGACTATATGGCCATAAGAACATAAGAACATAAGAAATTGCCATGCTGGGTCAGACCAAGGGTCCATCAAGCCCAGCATCCTGTTTCCAACTGAGGCCAAACCAGGCCACAAGAACCTGGCAATTACCCAAACACTAAGAAGATCCCATGCTACTGATGCAATTAATAGCAGTGGCTATTCCCTAAGTAAAATTGATTAATAGCCATTAATGGACTTCTCCTCCAAGAACTTATCCAAACCTTATTTGAACCCAGCTACACTAAGGGGTAGATTTTCAAAAAGCGCGCCTTCGCGTACTTTTGTTGGCGCATCAGGCGCAAACAAAAGTACACTGGATTTTAGTAGATACGCGCGTAGCCGCTAAAATCCTGGATCGGCGCGCGCAAGGCTGCTGATTTCGTGTAGCCGGCGTGCGCCGAGCTGCGCAGCCTGCCGCCGTTCCCTCCGAGGCCGCTCCGAAATCGGAGCGGCCTCGGAGGGAACTTGCTTTCGCCCTCCCCTCACCTTCCCCTCCCTTCCTCTATCTAACCCACCCCCCCGGCCCTATCTAGACCCCCCCCTACCTTTGTCGGGGGATTTACGCCTCCCGGAGGGAGAAGTAAATCCCCGCGCGCCAGCAGGCCGCTAGCGCGCCGAGACGCAACCTGGGGGTGGTTCGGGAGGGCGCGGCCACACCCCCGGACCGCCCCGGGCCGAAACCACGCCCCCCGGGCCCGCCCCCAAAATGCCGCGTCCCGCCCCCAAAATGCCACGCCGATCGGACACGCCCCCCGACATGTCCCCGACCCGCCCCCCTCGAAAAACCCCAGGACTTGCGCAAGTCCCGGGGCTCTGCGCGCGTCAGTAGGCCTATGGAACATAGGCGCACCGCGCGCAAGGCCCTGCTCGCGTAAATCCGGGCGGATTTACGCGAGCAGGGCTTTTAAAATCCGCCCCTAAGTGCACTAACCACATCCTCTGGCAACAAATTCCAGAGCTTTATTGTGCGTTGAGTGAAAAAGAATTTTCTCCGATTAGTCTTAAATGTGCTACTTGCTAACTTCATGCAATGCTCCCTAGTCAGCTTTTGCACCGTCTCTATCTGCTAGCAGAGGTGCATAACCCACTCATTGGGATTGACCTACCCTTCACTGAAGGAAAGGAATTTATCGGGTACATTTATCGGGTAAATAGTAATTTCTCCTTTTCTGCAATAGTAGTGCTTTTCTCCAAAATCTATCCAGGTCATTCAGCATCCCTAGGAAACAAAACAAAACAAAACAAACCAGAATGTAATAGGCGTGCCCAGCCAGTGATCACTTCCTTCTCCTGTTTTTTTATTTCAGTGCAGAAGAAGGTAAGGGTAAGGGATGTCACCTCAACTCTTCCTCTCCCTTCTCATAAAATCACTTGAGCCCTACTTTAGTACACAGTCTCAGATCGATTTTACATCATCATATTGAAACAAATTAGCACAGCATAGTTTATTTTAGTGGTTTTCACACACACATACATTACAAGTATGCACAGAAAAGGGATGTGCTAAAGTAACAAACATAATTCCACAAAACAACCTAACAGCCAGAGAACACCTAGACTTTACACTTTATATCTGCAATCATTTGGCTGACAGAGAATCTGCATTTGCCCTCAAAGGCCCAGGCTCCCCTTTCAGCCAAAAGATAGAGGTCCCCATCTTGCTTCTTCTGACACTCTTTCTTGACAATCAGCAGCACTTCCTTCAAAGATATGGCCATGGTGGCTGGAAGGAGCTATGAGGCAGATCAGAGAAGGCAGACAGAAGTTAGAGGCTATTCCACTTTGGGGCGGATTTTAAACGGGTTTCGCCCGTAATATACACGAGTAACCCTTTAAAATCCCTCCTGTGCGTTGCCGAGCCTATTTTGCATAGGCTCGGCAACACACACAAGCCCCGGAACGCGCGTATGTCCCGGGCTTGAAAAAGTGGGTTGGGAGGGGCAGGGCGTGGGCATGGCCAGAGGCCTCGCCACTGCCGCTGGGCCTGGGGTTTGCATGCCGGCATTCGGCCGGCGCGCACAACCTACGCCTGCCCAGAGGCAGGCGTAAATAATGAAACAAAGGTAGGGGGGGATTTAGATAGGGCTGGGGGGCGGGTTAGATAGGGGAAGGGAGGGGAAGGTGGGGGGAGGCGGAAGGAAAGTTCCCTCCAAGGCCGCTCCGATTTCGGGTAAAATTGATTAATAGCCATTAATGGACTTCTCCTCCAAGAACTTATCCAAACCTTTTTTGAACCCAGCTGCACGATTTCGGAGCGGCCTTGGAGGGAACGGGGAAAGCCATCGGGGCTCCACTAGGGCTCGGCGCTGCGCGTGCATGTTATAAAATCGGGCGTAGATTTGTGCGCGCCGGGTTGCTCGCACAAATCTATGCCCGCGCGTAGGTTACAGAATCTGGCCCTTTATGTCCATTGAAAGCAACAAACCAACACACAGAGCTGCCCAAAGCAGAGGGAAGAAAAGAGAGGCAGGTGCTAGTAGTGGGAGGGAGTTTATGGCACCGCTGTCACTTCAGGCTACAGTGTGGCTTCTCTCAGAAATGCACCTGTGGCCAGGATCAGTAGGGAAGACTGCTCAATACCACTCCACCCCCTTCTCTCATTCTCTGATCCCCATACACCATTCCTTTCCAGCTGGTTATATCCTAATCCTGGCCAGTGGCCACAGCAAGGCACGGCCAGACAGGAAAGAGAAAAGCCAGTGAAATTGTCATTCTTTGCCAGTGGACCAGACACTACTGAGGACAGGTATTAGGTAGTCGAGCCAAATATGCTGATGGTCCAGTTCTGGCCTGCAGGCCTTGGTTTGCCCTCTACTGGTACATGCCATTGTTTTCGTAAGCTCTGCTAGTAACACTTTAGTACCTTCATTTTCTAGAAAAGGCATCCTTCATTACAACATAAAGCATGGGTTTTTCACACAAGTTGTTATATTTCTCTAGCTTTTGCATGGTCACTGGCCCCTTGTATACTCGGAGAATAAGAATCCAGTAATAGGCATCAACTCACGTATTGCACTTTATAGATATCCAACTGTATGAGCCAAGAGACTGGTTTAAGTTTATAAAACCATTAATATAGGCATTGTAAGGTGAATTTTCAAAGACTTGCTTGCTTGAAAAAGGCCTTCTACTCATGTATATAGCCTGATCATGTGTAATGTTTATTTTAAAAAGGGGCCTAAAAACGTTGAGGGAGTAGCCTAGTATTAGAGCCTGGGCTATGAACTAAGGAGGCCAGGGTTCAAATCCCATCACCACTTCTTATGACCTTGGACAAATCACTTTTTCCTCTGTTGCATTAGGTGTAAAGTTAGGCCTAGATTCATCAAATGCCATGTGCTTTTGCAGGAAGCATCCCACTATCACAGGGAGGGGGTATAGACACAATAGTGGGGACCCCTCCCCAAAAAACATGTCGTAGTTCCATGGCATGTTCTTTTGTGTCACAGCCAAACACCGTGAAACAAAAGAACGTGGTGAGCAACCCTTTAACACGATGGCGGCCCCAATCTCACAGGACCACCATCATCTTAAAAACTTACGCCCAAACTGGGAGGTTGGGAGTGAGTAATTTTCATCCCAGAGCCACTGGTCGAGGCGACCCTACTCATCAAAACTAAAACTAAAGTTCAAAATATGGATGTGGCGGTGGCTTTCCCCTCCCCGGCCCCCCAAAAGAAGAAGACTCCCCTCCCCCTGGCACCCCCAATAGAGCAAGGCCCCCCTCCCACCTCCCACTGCACCTTGCTTCAGTCATGTCACAAGGTGAGATCGGCACCATTTTGGAAAATGGCACTAACCGGGACAGGTGTGAGGCCACACCCGTCCCTGAAGCAGGAGCCATTACAAGGTAAGTGGGTCCCTCGGGGCAGCCGGGTGGGCAGGGGGCCTTGCTTTATTGGGGGGGGAGAGGGCCTTCTTTTTCAGGGGGACAAGGGAGAGGGGGGATTTCTTTTGGGGGGCTGGGGTGAGGAGGAAAGGGGGCCTTGCTCTATTGGGGGATGAGGAGGGGCCTTCTTCTTTCGGGGGGGCCTTCCTCCATCAGCAATGACCACCGCTCAACTTCCTCATTTGGCCGCACTTTTTTTTTTTTTAAATAATATTATTTTTTCCCTGCTGCTTTAAATGTGCAGCAAGAGCCTTGGGACGCGCGTTAGGGTCCCGGTCCTCCCACTACACCTCTAAGGCAAGCCAAAGATATCTCATTCAATTGTGATAAAATATTAGCATAGAATTACATAGTAATTACCTATTTTGCACGCATTTGCATTATTCGTGCATGCAGATTCCATGCAAATAAGGCCATTGTAATAGGGAGGGTATCTGGGCAAGAACATGCTAATTAGCACGGAGAGTGTGCGATATTGTCTTGATAGTGCACTATTGTGGCAATATCACACTTTAGAGCCTTTTATGGCACCATAAGGCCCGTAACACATTTTGATGAATGACCCAGTTAGATTGTAAGCCATCTGGGTATAGGGAAATTCCTAATTACCTGAATGTAATCTGTTTTGAAGTGGCCAAAAGCATTTATGCACACAAGTGCAAACTTTCATTTTGATTTTGGTGGGTTGGGTTCTCTGGGTGACTGGGGTTGGAGGGAGTGTACCAGGGACAGACTGAGACTTAATGGGGACAAACTGGGACACACCCAGGCCGGGGGGGAGGGGGAGTCACCAGAACACACAAGGATGAATGGGTGCGAGTGAGAGTACTGAATAGACAGGGCCTGAAAGGGGGAGTGGGAGTGAGCGTACCCAGGATAAACTAGGCCATACTGGGTGGTAACTGGGAATACTGGTTAATACTGGGGTAATTTGAATCTATTGGGGGGTAACTGGGGCATATAGGGCTATACAGAGGGGTGAGAGTGTGTCTTAGTGGGATCTACTGAGGGTTGGGAATCAGTGATGGAGATTACCTTTTCAAAATTACTCTAATTGCCTTATGGATACCTATGGCACAAGGGTGAGGAGGGAGAGAGAACAGAGGAGGAAGAGAAAGAGTTACCCCTTAGTGAGAGTGTACAGGACTAGGGCACAGTTTATGGATCTCTCACAAGAGCAAGTCATGTGCAGATTCAGATTCAACAAGGAAACCGTACTGTACCTATGCCAACAGTTAAAGCAGGACCTACAACCAACCATCCAAAGGGATCATGCCTTGCCAACCAAGGAAAATTGCAAATACCCTGCCAATGAAGACCTGCCACCACTTCCGTGAGGCAGTTCTTAAAAATTATCAGGGCTGCCGATAGGCAAAAAGGGAGTCCTCTGTACTAGTAATGCATTTCCTTCACCACAAAGCTGAAGAACTTCTGTATGTGGGGGGAATGGGGATATGTGCATTTACATATCATATGGAAACTTAAGGCTTGCCCCATTTGTTCACCACTCTTTACCTTGGAAAAGGAGCTGGCTGAAGGTAAAGCTGAATTAGCTTCAATAAAGAAAGTCTCAGCCACGGTACATTATTCAGAAATTAATTTCCCAGTACCACTGAATAACCAAACTACAAAGGTAAAAAAGTGTGCAACAGGTGTGTACATTGTTTAAAAATACAATCCTAGAAGCACAGTCCAGATGCAGCCAACGCATTAAGAAAGGTGGAAGGAAGTCAAAATGATTATCGGCATGGTTAAAAGGTGAAGTGAAAGAGGCTATTTTAGCCAAAAGATCTTCATTCAAAAATTGGAAGAAGGATCCATTAGAAGAAAATAGAATAAAGCATAAGCATTGGCAAGTTAAATGTAAGACATTGATAAGACAGGCTAAGAGGGAATTTGAAAAGACATTGCCCGTAGAATCAAAAACTGACAATCAAACTTTTTAAAATATATCCGAAACAGAAAGCCTGCAAAGGAGTTGGTTGGACCATTAGATGATCAAGGTGTTAAAGGGGCACTTGGGGAAGATAAGGCCATTACGGAAAGATTGAACAATTTCTTTGCTTCAGTGTTTACTGAAGAGGATATTGAAGAGATACCTGTTCTGGAGACGATTTTCAAGGGTGATGATGCAGATGAACTGAACCAAATCATGGTGAACATGGAAGATGTGGTAGGCCAGATTGATAAACTGAAGAGTAGTAAATCACCTGGACCAGATGGCATATACCCCAGGGTTCTGAAAGAACTAAAAAATGTTTTACTTGAAGACTGGAAGATGGCCAATGTAACCCGGATATTTAAAAAGGGCTCCAGGGGTGATCCGAGAAACTACAGACTGGTGAGCCTGACTTCAGTGCCAGAAAAAATCATGGAAACTGTTATAAAGAATAAAATCACAAAATATTTAGATAGTCATGGTTTAATGGGACACAGCCAGTATGGATTTACCCAAGGGAAGTCTTGCCATACAAATCTCTTACATTTTTTTGAAGGGTGAATAAACATGTGGACAAAGGTAAACTAGTAGATGTGGTGTATTTGGATTTTCTTAGAAGCCCCCCGAGAGGCTTCTAAGAAAACTAAAAAGTCATGGGATAGAAGGCAATGTCCTTTTGTGGATTGCAAGTTGGATAAAAGACAGGAAACAGAGAGTAGGATTAAATGGTTTGTTTTCACGTTGGAAAAAGGTAAATAATGGAGTGCCTCAGGGGTCTGTACTTGGACCAGTGCTTTTTAATATATTTATAAATGATCTGGAAAGGGGTACGATGAGTGAGGTGATCAAATTTGTGGATAACACAAAATTACCAGTAAACAAAGTAGTTAAATCTCAAGCGGATTGTGATAAATTGCAGAAGGACCTTGCGAGACTAGAAGATTGGGCTTCCAAATGGTAGATGAAATTTAATGTGGACATGTGCAAAGTGATGCATATAGGGAAAAATAATCCTTGATGTATTTACACAATGTTAGGTTCTGTCTTAGGAGTTACCACCCAGGAAAGAAATCTAGGCATCATAGTGGATAATACATTGAAATTGTTGACTCAGTGTGCTATGGTGGTAAAAAAAGCAAACAGAATATTAGGAATTATTAAGAAGGGAATGTCATAAGGTCTCCATATCACTCCATGGTGAGACCGCATCTTGAATACTGTGTGAAATTCTGGTCTCCGCATCTCAAAAAAGATATAGTTGCACTGGAGAAAGTGCAGAGAAAAGTGACCAAATTAATAAGTGGCATGGAACGAATGCCTTGTGATGAATTGCTAAGGAGGTTAGGGCTGTTCAGTTTGGAGAAGAAACGATTGAGGGAGAATATGATAGAGGTTTACAAAATCATGAAAGGACTTGAACAAGTTAATGTAAATCGGTTATTTACTCTCTCAGATAATAGAAGGACTAGTGGGCAGGCACTCCATGAAGTTAGCAAATATCTCATTTAAAACAAGTCAAGGAAAATTCTTTTTCACTCAGCGTATAGTTAAACTCTGGAATTCATTACCAGAGGATGTGTTTACAGCAGTTAGTGAAACTGGGTTTAAAAAAAGGATTGGATTATTTCCTAGAAGAAAAATCCATAAATTGCTATCAATTAATAACCAATAGTGGCTTGAGATTTAATTAATGTTTGGGTACTTGCCAGGTACTTGTGACTTGGATTGGCCACTGTTGGAAACAGGATACTGCGCTTGATGGACCCTTGGTCTGACCCAGTATGGCATATCATATGTTCTTATTTTTTAATATTGTTTGGACAATTCAATTGCATATTTTGTAGGAATTTTCAAAAGCCCACTTACATGCATAAAGTGCATTTATACATGTAAAACCCAGTTTTAAGCATGTAAATCCTTTTGAAAATTACCCCCTTAGTCTGTATGGGCTTTGAACACCACTGCAAAACTGCCTGAAAATCAACTTGAACACCCCTAGTACCAATGGAAAATCACCTGCTCCACTTTTTTGTTTGTTTTTTTTAACAAAGACAGTTAGACTTTGCTATGATTTCTTGATATACAGAACACTAAACTGATAACATAACCAGCCTACCAATATGTAAATACTATTGATTGGCTTTATCTGAATATTTGTAATCCAAATGAAATGCAGAAAAATAGATTTGCCAGGTATGACTACATTCTCTCCTTTCCCCTTAAAATCAGAGTATGCAGAATCCTGTTCCTTCCACATGATTGTTTTATTTTACCTGCATGCTTGTTTAAATACATTTCATTTCTACTCACTTTCAAAACAATATATTTGAACTAAAGGAGACCCCTATCTGTTATTCGATGAAACACTGGGCCAAGTCCCTGAAGGCCACTGACATTTTTATAAGGGACAAAATTACTTTTAAGAGGCAGAATTGGGCACCCCATCACACGTGATTGCTAAACTAATAATGCTAAACTGAAATCATTAAAGTGGAAGTATATTTATTGATGCTTCTGCTGCACCTCAGGTTTATCTTTGACTCCAGTATTCCTCTTATGTTGTCCTTACTAATCTCTCTAGGTTTCTATCACTTAGAGTTCTTTGAAGAGTAGATGTTTGGTCACTAGGTGGCGATGCAGACCTTTTTATCACACATTTGAATAGATTAAAAATAATTGGCCTACAAATACATGCCTCGGTTCTTTTGCTTATTTCAGCAGAAATAGTTTAGGATTTGTTTTTGAATATAAGAGAATCTATGTCCATTTTATATATATATGAAAAAAAGCTTTCTGCATTTTCTCATGAGTGTGTTAAAAAGAGGGCCAAGTTGTGATAGTTTCAAACAAACCGAAAAAAGAACACAAACCACTTATATGGGAAAGTAAGTTCAAACACCCCACAAAGATGTTATGGAGAAAGGCTAAACAGATTATGACTCTTTAGCTTTGAGAAGAAACAACAGAGAAGGGATATGATGGAGATTTTTAAAATAACGAGTGGGGTGGGATGGGTAAATAGGGACTGGCTATTTACCCTTTCAGATAACACTAGGACTAGGGGACATTGCAAGAAACTAGAAACTGTCAGATTTAAAATAAATTATAGGAAGTATTTTTCACTCTGTGAACAATCAAGCTATGGAATCTATTGCCAGAGGAGGTGGTCAAGGCAACTAACATAGTAGGGTTCAAAAGAGGATTAGACAAGTTCTAGAAGGAAAAGTTCTATTAGCCAGGTAGACTTGGGAAAGCCAGCGCTTATCTCTGGGAATAAGATACAAGAAATAGATCAACTGTTGGGGGATCTGCTGGGTACTTGTGACCTGAACTGGCCACTGTTGGAGACAGGATGCTGGGCTTGATGGACCTTGGTCTGACCCAGCATGGCAATTTCTTATGTTTTTATGTTTGGCACCACCTGTACACATTTTGTAATGACAAAGTTTCCTGAATCTAAATCTGAGAAAAGCACAATTTCCTAGCATCTAGACAGATGGATTCAGGACCAGTGGATTATGCACCTCTACCAGCAGATGGAGACGGAGCAAACTGATGTCACATTATAAATACTCCTGCAGTGACATCAGCCTGCCAGTATTTTCAGTCTCCAGCAGTTGATGGACTACATTTCCCTACTGGGGATTGCTTCAAAATTTAGATGAGAATTAATTGGAGAATTGAGTTGCCCCGCTCTCCTGCAGTGATACCTTATGGTCCTGCCTCCAGCTGAGAATTCCTGAGGTGATTTCTGTGGTCCCTCAGATGAGTGTCTTGGTCTGGTAGCTGGTTATTTGGCTGGCGTGGACTTAGCTGAATTAAGCAGCTGAAACACAGTGGGTGCAGGAAGGTGAGCGTGGCGGTGATGGTATATGCTCTCCTCCCCTGCAGCCGGAGACTGTCTCTGTACTCGGCTGGGAAGGCTGAGCTCAAGTAAGTTTAAAACAAAAAAAAAGAAAAAGTCAGAGACAGGGCAGAGGGCTTGTTGTAGGACTTCCTCTGCTTTCCATGCTCAGCACGCCATTCCGACATTCATCCCTTGGGGGTTAGGGTAACCGAGCAGCCTGGCGGGTTGAGCAGGCCCAGTGGGCTGTGGGCTGCGTGGTAGGCCACGCGGTGTTTCTGCGAGCTTTTCTCTGCGTGTTCGGCTGCTCTCTACAGGACTGTCGGTGCGCACAAGTGCGTCTGAATTTCTTTTGGGCACGCTGCCTGTGCACACATTCTGGCACATATCGGTTGTGTGCCCAGGTTTGGTGTGGCGTCAGAGCACTTAGTTTTGTGGTGCAGTCTTGGGACACTTAAATTTTGTGCGCATACATTTTTTGCCCCTAAATTATTTTTAGCGAGAACTCGGCTGGAAGCACATCTTCAGTCACTTGTTAATTGTACTGACGGACTAATGGTGCTGGTGGCTAAGAAACCTAAGCACCTTTCCCTCTGTGCTGCCTGTCATATTCGGGCATCTCAGCCTGGAGTGCCCTCTAACATGTGCCAGCGCTCCTTAGAGGCTCAGGGAGAATTATCTTCATCTAATTTTAGTAAGCCTGGTTCTTCCCAGCCTGATAATGGCCTGGTTAAGGACATGTCAGGAGGGCCGCCTGACTTGGAACTTCCTTGATTGGTTCCTCAGCAGCAGAGTGGGCCGCACAAGTGCCTCCTGTTTTTGGCATGGATCCTTCTGCCTTCTCTTGGGTAGAATTTTTTCAAGGATTGTAATCCTTTCTTCAGGCGAAGTCCTCAGCCCCAACCAATCCTGTGAGGTCAGATCCTCAGATGGTGGCCACTCCCTCTTCCGGTACAATGTTTAAGTGCTGATGATGAGGCAGATCCTGATTCTCTGGAGTATGGGGAAATCCCTCCAGAACTGGAACCGTGTAGGACTATGTTGAGTTCTTTAATAGAGATGAACTGCTGGCCCTGATTTCCCAGACATTGAAGATGCTGGGAGGCCCTGGGGCGGATTCCATGTCTGAGCCAAAGATAAATCCCATTTTGATTTCTTTGCGTATAGCCTTTTGTTTCTTCCCTGTTATGGAGGCCATTCAAGAATTGAATGATCTTGAGTGGAGGTTGGACTTGGAAGGCCTGTAGGCCCTGCATCCAATGGTGAGAGAGAGTCTTCGTTTTCCAAAAGTGGATGCGCTTGTCTCTGCCGTCTCTAAACAGGCAACTATTCCTCTGGAGGGAGGAGCGGCCTTGAAGGATGTGCATGATAGGAGGATTGAGGCCATCCTTAAGTAAGCATTTGAAGTGGCAATGACATTGCAGATAGCTTCCTGTTCCCTGGTGGCTCGCTCTTGTTTACTTCTCTCTCAGGAGGCTGATGACTCTAAGGGGAATTCCAGGTCAGTTATGGAACCCACTGCTGCCTTTTTAGCAGATGTGGGCTGCAATTTGGTCCACACCTCGGCCAGAGGGGTGGCTTTGATAATAGCAGCCAGGCATCAGTTATGGCTGAGAAATTCGTTGGCCGATGTGACCTCCAAAGGTAATCTTATGAAATTGCCTTTTAAAGGCTCGCTCTTGTTTGGGAGCAGTAATTGGAGGGAATCCCCTTTTCCTCTGTTACTGGACGTTAAGAAGTCTTTGCCAGTCCCCTTTGGTATGGGGAGTCATCTCAGAGGTTCCAAGTGGTTTTGACCCTACAGAGGAACTCATAGGACTCGGCCTTTTGGCAGGTCTCAGTCCTTTCATCCCAGAGAGCCCAAGCGAGATGCGGGCTCGGGTAGTGGAACTTCCCAAGCCTCCCAATGAAGGTTTGCCACTCCACTCCTGGGAACTGGAGATAGGGGCTGCCTCTCTCTCTTTTATCAGAGGTGAGTTGAGATCACATCGGATCAGTGAGTCCTGGAGGCGATATGAGAAGGATATGCACTAGAGTTTCACAGTGTTCCTCAGGACATGTTCATTGTGTCTCCCTGCCACTCCCCACAGAAAAAGCAGGCAGTGGAGTTACACTGTCAAGACTCCTCAGTCTGAGGGCTATGGTTCCAGTACCCACTTTTCAAGAACATACTTTTCAATATTCAATTTATTTCACTGTGCCCAAGAAGGAGGGCACCTTTTGTCCCATCTTGGAACTCAAAGAGGTCAACCATCATTTGCGTGTGACTCATTTTCGCATGGAAACATTGCACTCAGTGATAATGGCCATGTAGTCGGGGGAATTTCTGACCTCCTTGGATCTGTCCAAGGTGTGCCTCCATAGTCCCATCCGATTGGAGCACCAATGTTTTCTGTGTTTCACGGTGTTAGGGTGCCATTATCAGTTTCGGGCGCTACCTTTTGGTCTGGCCACTGCTCCCAACTTGATTAATAGCAGTTAATGGACTTCTCCAAGAACTTATCCAAACCTTTATTAAACCCAGCTACACTAACTGCACTAACCCCATCCTCTGACAACAAATTCCAGAGCTTAATTGTGCATTGAATAAAAAATAATTTTCTCTGATTAGTTTTAAAAATGTTACTTGCTAACTTCATGGAGTGCCCCCTATTCCTTCTGTTATCTGAAAGAGAAAATAACTGAGGTTAGGGCTGTTCAGCTTGGAGAAGAGATGGCTGAGGGGGGATATGATAGAGATCTTTAATATCATGAGAGGTCTTGAATGAGTAGATGTGACTTGGTTATTTACACTTTCAAATAATAGAAGGACTAGGGGGCATTCCATGAAGTTAGCAAGTAACACATTTAAGACTAATTGGAGAAAATTCTTTTTGACTCAATGCAAAATTAAGCTCTGGAATTTGTTGTCAGAGGATGTGGTTAGTGCAGTTAGTGTAGCTGGGTTCAAAAAAGGTTTGATAAGTTCTTGGAGGAGAAGTCTATTAACTGCTATTAATCAAGTTTACTTAGGGAATAGCCACTGCTATTAATTGCATCAGTAGCATGGGATCTTCTTGGTGTTTGGGTAATTGCCAGGTTCTTGTTGCCTGGTTTGGCCTCCGTTGGAAACAGGATGCTGGGCTTGATGGACCCTTGGTCTGACCTAGCATGGCAATTTCTTATGTTCTTACCCATTCTAGACCACTCATGATTTTAAAGACCTCTAGCATATCCCCCCTCAGCCGTCTCTTCTCCAAGCTGAAATGCCCTAACCTCTTTAGCCTTTTCTCATAGGGGAGCTGTTCCATCACCTTTATCATTTTGGTCACCCTTCTCTGTACCTTCTCCAGAGCAACTATACCTTTTTTCAGCTGCGGTAACCAGAATTGCACACAGTGCTCAAAGTACAGTCTCACCATGGAACAATACAGAGGTATTATGACATTTTCCATTTTATTCACCATTCTCTTCCTAA
The DNA here is from genome assembly GCF_901001135.1 of Rhinatrema bivittatum. Lineage (NCBI taxonomy): Eukaryota > Metazoa > Chordata > Amphibia > Gymnophiona > Rhinatrematidae > Rhinatrema > Rhinatrema bivittatum. The sequence goes on from NC_042616.1 coordinate 502,386,696, forward strand.
TAATTCCTAATATTCTGTTTGCTTTTCTGACTGCTGCAGCACACTGAACTGACAATTTCAATGTATTATCCACTATGATGCCCAGATCTTTTTCCTGGGTGGAAGCTCCTAATTTGGAACCTAACATCGTGTAACTACAGCATGGGTTATTTTTCCCTATATGCATCACCATGCACTTGTCCACATAAAATTTCATCTGTCATTTATATGCCAAATCTTCCAGTCTGGCAACATCCTCCTGCAATTTATTACAATCCACTTGTGATTTAGCTACTCCGAATAATTTTGTATCATCTGCAAATATGATTTTCACGTAGATACACAGCTGAATTAGCCATGCTGTCTGGGTACATCTTCCGTGCCACTAGGTGGCAGAGCTCTCTAAGATTAGTAAAGTCTTTCAGCCAGGTGTTCCCTCTTGTATCTTCCCGCATTTGCCTGAGGCTTCTCAGTCCGTTTTTTTCCGCGCGACTGATCGCACGCGGAGCTCCTTTCTCCTCTGAGATTTAGTTGTAAGGTAAAAAAAAACAAAAAACAAACAACTTCAAAAACCACAGGACAAGGCTTTAACATCAAGATGCCTCGACCAGGATTCAAATTCTATGCCTGTGGTAAGATTATGTCGGTCACTGATGGCCACAAATCTTGCTATCTCTGCCTTGGTCCTGACCATGACCAGGTAAATTGTGGGAACCTCAGTCATAAGTCCCCAAGAGTGCAGCGCCAGCATGCTGCCAGGATTCAGCAACTGAAAGAAGTTCCATCTGGCTCTTATGACCCTTCTGAGGCTTCAACTCAATCATCCTGTTATGGTTAAGTGTGTTTTGGTAGATCCTTGGGTGCTGTGGAAATGACCACGCCCACGGGGAGGAGCCCCGTGAGGAGCCACAACACTGGGCTAGACTCGTAATGCACAAAACACAGTTAGTTCTTTATTAAACAGCTTGAAGAGAGCCACCAGAGGTGGCAGTAGTGAGGCAGTCTAGTAGTTGCAGTCTCAGGGACCTCAGCAGAGGGAGCCCTTCTCTCCTCGATGATGTCAGAAGGTTCCGCAGCAGGTTTCCCAGCTAGGAGATACTGTGGATGAGATAGATTGAGAGTTAGAGTACTCACTAGGGGGCGGATTTTAAGAGCCCTGCTCGCCTAAATCCGCCCGGATTTGGGCAGATTTAGGCGAGCAGGGCCCTGCGCGCCGGTGAGCCTATTTTACATAGGCTCACCAGCGCGTGCAGACCCCGGGACTCGCATAAGTCCCGGGGTTCTCCGAGGGGGGCGTGTCGGGGGCGTGTCGGGGGTGGGCCCGGTCGTCGCAGCGTTTAGGGGGCATGTCGGCAGCGTTTTGGGGGCGGGTCCAGGGGCGTGGCCGCGCCCTCCGTACCCGCCCCCAGGTCGTGTCCCAGCGCGCTAGCGGCCCGCTGGCACGCGGGGATTTACGTCTCCCTCCGGGAGGCGTAAATCCCCCGACAAAGGTAAGGGGGGGGTTTAGACAGGGCCGGGGGGGTGGGTTAGGTAGAGGAAGGGAGGGGAAGGTGAGGGGAGGGCGTTAGAGGATTCCCTCCGAGGCCGCTCCGATTTCAGAGCGGCCTTGGAGGGAACGGGGGTAGGCTGCGCGGCTCGGCGCGCGCCAGCTATACGTAATTGATAGCCTTGCGCGCGCCGATCCAGGATTTTAGCGGATACGCGCGGCTCCGCGCGTATCTACTAAAATCCCGCGTACTTTTGTTTGCGCCTGGAGCGCCAACAAAAGTACGCCAACGCGCCTTGTTTGAAAATCTACCCCTAGGTGTTTGCTGTTGATATGCGATTCCACAAGGTATGTTGAAGAAGGTACTAGCACCAAGGCAGGGAGAGCAGGCCCTCGAGGAGTGAGTACCTGTTCCCTGTAAGGCACCTGAAATAAAGCAGAGGGCCCCCAAGGAGCGGGTACCCTGGTTAGCAGTTACCCTGAAGGGCAGAGAGAGAGCGGCAGCACAGAAGTGGCAGAGTAGCGTAGACAAGAACGAATTCTAGTCCTTGCTAACTCAATGAGCTAGCAAACTAGTGAAGGTAATATACCCAGATGGCGTGAAGTCAGCATGAGGGAACGCCCTTGAGGTTCGTGCCAAGGGTGGTACAAAGACATGTGTTGTGTGCGCGCACGCGCGCGCACCCTAGTAGGTACCTGGGAGGAGCAATGGCAGGAGGCTGCACCATAGCCATTCCGGGGACGCCGGAGAGGTTGGCTTGAAGATGCTGTGGTAGTTATCTTTCCTAGGTAATCGGAAGGAGCCGTGAATAAGGTGAGGCAAATGGGGCAAAGCCGTCTAGCACCGACGGATGCAACACATCCCCAGGCCCAAAATGAAAGAAGAAGTCCCCCTCTCATCGACGGGCTTCTTCGGTAGATTCCCCCAGGGTAAAACACCCACTGCCGATGCCTCGTCAAAAATCGAAGCATGGCACGGGGGATGCGACGGTGAAACCGCGGCCGCATGCTGCGTCGACATCATCGATGCACCAACGCACCAACGATCATAGCTCCAGATCTCACATGAAGCATTGACGCACCAATGCACCTCTGGAGCAATGGCACACCGATGCATCGACGCACAGAAATAATAGTGTCATATCTGCATCAAACCGACGCACCACCGACGTGCGTCGGTGCAGTTTCTCCCAGCTCGACAGCCAACTCCACCGATGCTGCCGATGCAGCCAAAGACAAAAAAGCATATAATGGGCCATAAAAGACCCAGGGAACCATCACCTCTTCTGGTAGTAGACTCTGACCAAGATGTCTCTCCGCCAAGGTTCTCATGCAGCCCGTCATCTTCTTCGGATGTGCTTTTGTAACCATCTGCAGGGTCTCAACCCCATAATGATACTGCACTTCACTCTCATAAAGTCATATCACCTCCACCAATCATACTGTATCCCAGGAGCCCAAGTGCTACTTCACTACTGGCTCCCCTACCGCCTTTGGAAACCTTGCCGCCTACACCTTCTACTTTGGGGTTAGCTTCACAGGCTATATCACAAATAACAACAATACTGTCTCAATTCCTACAATCAGTAGAGCAAAGAAATCAGCTACCATCGCCTATTCCAACAGAAAGCCATATGTTCCAGAGGACCCCTCTATTCCCTAAAGACCAACCAGAGAGGCTTGCATTACCTATGGATGTCATCTCAAACACATCTTCCTCAAGAGACTCATCTACAGGCTATCCATCAGACCCAGCTGAGGTCCCGCCTGAACCCGGTTCTCCTCCAGAAGAGCTTACCTATTCCCAATTCTTGGAAAACGTAGGTTTACTATTAAACATAGAAATGAAGAAACTGCCAGACCCCTACCAAGAGATGTTGGGGATCCTAAAGATTTTTGACAATCCCATTGAACCCATTGCATTTTCACAACATTCGGTGTAAAATGGGGTAATGGAGAAAACATGGGACACCCCTCTCTCTACTCCACCGATGTCGAGGAAAACAGACCTCAAATATCGTATGAGGGACTCCCCCTTTTACTTCACAGTTCAGCTACCACATAACTTTATATTAGTTGAATCTCCCATGCAAAAGGTGAGGAAATCCAGACTGCACTCAAATACCCCACCAACTCGAGATGCGAAAGCCCTTGATGATTTCGCATCCAGCATGCTTAATGTGAAAATTCAGAACCATCAGTTTTTAACTGCACAATACTTCTTTGAAAACCTGCAAGCTCTGAGGCCTCATTTACTACAGGGATCCTCAGACTCCAGACTACCCATAGAATACCATAACATGAAAGAAGGTCTCAGACACCTCCATCTATTAGGGTTTCGACATTTCCTCCAAGACCTTAGCAAATTCTATAGCAGTAAGGAGGCTTGCATGGCTCAGATCCAGCACCATCAGGGTTGAGGTGCATGACAAGATAGTCAATCTGCCATGCTGCCCTTATAATCTGATTAGGGACAAGTTCACCGAGACAGTAACCAAGCTAAAAGAGCAAAAGACAGCAGTGCTGTCACTGACGTCTCTACATCAGCCTTCATCATCTAGGCGGCAATACTCGGCTTACTGGAAGCCCAGCTATCCCAGGACCTACAAGCCATACTCATTTTATAGACCTCCACCATATCAACCTGCCAGACAGCAGCCTTACTAACCACAGGGACTGCGACAGCGAGCCAGAGTCCCTTGACAGGCCCGTCCACAAACAGATTCTCAACCATCAAAGACCCAGCAGGGTTTTTAGAACTACTTTCACCACCGGCTCAGACATCTGTGGTAGGAGGCAGATTATCCAGGTTCTTCCCAGCCTGGAACAATATCACGTCCGATCAATGGGTCCTGACTATAATAAAGGAGGGTTACTCTCTCCACTTCACATCCTTCCCAACCTCCCACACCTAGTTCCTAAAAAACATCAAACAGCACATCGGGGCCCTCTCCTTCGAAAATCAAGATGCTCCTCCAACAAAACTGCATTCGGGAACTACCTTCTCCACAACCTCATCTCATTCTATTCACAATACTTCCTTATTCCCAAGAAGTCAGGAGGTCTATGTCCACTTTCCATCCAAAACCTCACACCAATTACAATGAATGAAAACTTCACACCCTGGATTGTAAGCGAGTGCTTGCCTATTACAAAAAGCGCACCCATTCTCCCAACAGAGCCTCACAACTCTTCCTCTCCTTCAACCCAAATGCACTAGGATGTCTAGTATCAAAAAGAACTTTGTCCTCCTGGATATCCAACTGCATACAATTCTGCTATCAAAAGCGTTCAGAACAGCTATCTGCGTCACCTAAAGCGCATCAAGTCCATGCAATGGCTGCTTCAGTTGCCCACCTCCATGAGGTGCCCCTCTTAGACATCTGTAAAGTGGCCACGTGGTCATCACTGCATACCTTCACATCCCATTATTGTTTGGACAAACAAACTGTGGATGATGCACATCTTCATGACATAAAACACCTTCATAAGAACCGTCCACTTCTACTTCTCCGTATTGAGCATGAACAGACAATTATAATCATAACCATTAGGGATGTGAATCGTGTGATCAATCGTCTTAACGATCGATTTTGGTTGGGAGGGGAGGGAAATCTGATCGTCATGGGTTTTTTTGTTAAAAAATCGTAAAAAATCATAAATCGGGGGAGGGCGGGAAAACTGGCACACCAAAACAACCCTAAAACCCACCCGACCCTTTAAAACAAATCCCCCACCCTCCCAAACCCCCCCAAAATGTTTTAAATTACCTGGGGTCCAGTGGGGGGGTCCCGGCACAATCTCCCGCTCTCGGGCCACGGCTGCGTTAATAGAAATGGCGCCGGTGGCCCTTTGCCCTTACCATATGACAGGGCAAAGGTAGCGCCGGCGCCATTTTGGTTCCTGTCACCCGACGTCACGAGTGCAGGAGATCGCTCCCGGACCCCCGCTGGACCCCCAGGGACTTTTGGCCAGCTTGGGGGGGCCTCCTGACCCCCACAAGACTTGCCAAAAGTCCAGCGGGGGTCCGGGAGCGACCTCCTGCACTCGTGCCGTATTGCCAATTATCAAAATGGCGCCGGCGCTACCTTTGCCCTCACTATGTCATACGACCCATATGACATAGTGAGGGCAAAAGTGGCGCCGGCGCCATTTTGAATATTGGCAATACGAACCGGCGCTACCTTTGCCCTCACTATGTCATACCGGCGCCATTTTGAATATTGGCAATACGGCAATACAGGGTGATATTCCATTTATTTTGTCATGCCAAAGAAGGAGTGCTCCTTTCATCCCATCCTGGACCTCAAAGTTGAAACCTTTTCACATGAAAACTTTGCGCTCGTTTGTACTGGCCATGCAGTCGGGGGAATTTCTGACTTCCCAGGATCTGTCCGAAGTGTATCTTCATATTTCCATCCGACTGAAACATTCATGTCTTCTGTGGTTCGCAGTTCTGGGGCGCCACTTTTAGTTTCAAGCGCTGCCTTTTGGTCTGGCCACCGCTCCCAGAACCTTTCCTAAGATAATGGTAGTAGTTGCAGCAGAGTTGAGAAAGTATAGAATCCTAGTACACCTGTAATTGGATGACTGACTGATTTGAGCCAAGTCGCCGAAAGAGAGCCACCTGATGACTCGCAAGGTGATTTCCCTGTTGTGGGAGCTTGGCTGGGTGGTAAACCTAGCCAAGAGCAGTCTTCAACCTACTCAGTTGCTGGAATACCTCGGGGTTCAGTTTGACATGTAGCTGGGCAAAGTGTTCTTGCCGGAAGCTCGAATTCAGAAGTTGCTACCTCCACTCTGTCTGTTGTTGAACACTCTGCACCTGACCTTATGGTCTTACCTTTAGGTGCTTGGCTTGAGGGCGGCAACCCTAAAGTGGTACCATGGGCGAGGGCACCTATGCATCCTCTTCAGCAGTCCCTGCTGTCTCGGTGGTATCCGCAGTCTCAGGTCTATTTGATTTGGCTAAACTTCTATGAAAGGAAGTTTCCCTAACCCCACTGAACTGGCTAGTACTGACAACAGATGTGAGACTCCTTGGTTGGGGAGCTGTCAGGAGTTGACAGCCCAAGGGCACTGGAGTGAAGAGTCTCTCTGGAACATCAATTGGCTGGAAGTTGGGATGGTTCAATTGGCATGTTTGCTAGGGATGTGAATCGTTTTTCTGACGAGGCCGGGGATGCAAGGTCGTTTGGGGACGCAGCAGGATGGAGCGTTCAGCATCATGTGTTCTGTACTGGCTTTTTTGCAGAAGTCAACTAGTCAGTCCTGCTCCTGCCTCCTGTCCAGGTGACTCTCCACGGTGCCGCCGCTGCCTCTTGTGGCCCCCGGCAGAAGCCATTCCGGGAGTCACAAGCAAGCCATGGGGTGAGAAGGCCCCATCCTGCTGCGTCCCCGCACCACAGGCTACCAGCCAGTTAGCCCTGCTCCTGCCTCCTGTCCAGGCCCGAGATGCAAGGTCGAGGACTGGAAGAGAGGCCTTGCTGTGTGTGCATCTGTGCTCCCAGTAGCGCCCGCTGGGGGTACCTGGCACTGTGCCGCTGACACTCCATGGTGCCGCCGCTGCCTCTTGTGATCCCCGGCAGAAGCGAGTCCGGGAGTCACAAGCAAGCCATGGGGTGAGAAGGCCCCATCCTGCTGCGTCCCCGCACCACAGGCTGCCAGCGAGTCAGCTAGGCTTCTCACTCCCACGCTCTCTCTCGCCCACAGACAGACACGACAAGCACACAGGCACACAGGCTTCTCACTCCCACGCTCTCTCTCGCCCACAGACAGACACGACAAGCACACAGGCTTCTCACTCCCACGCTCTCTCTCGCCCACAGACAGACACGACACGCACACAGGCTTCTCACTCCCACGCTCTCTCTCGCCCACAGACAGACACGACACGCACACAGGCTTCTCACTCCCACGCTCTCTCTCGCCCACCTCCGAGGCTGGACCCAGCCGGGTTCCTTCCTCTGCCTCCTTTCCAGCAGAGTCTCATAGTCTTTTCCAAAACAAAATAATTGTGTGAATGAATTATGAAAGATTTTCAAGGCCAATGCAATAAAGTAAGTGCAAAGTCCTTCAGAAATAATGCAAAAGTAATATTAGAAGAAAAAGAAAAACTGAGCCCCCAGCAGTTGTGTATTAGAACAATTGAGTCCACTAATATTTCTCAAATTAAATAAAAACTTTTAATACACAGTAAATAAATTTATATAACAAACAAATAATATTAATTGTTTTTTTAACAAAGTATAAATATATAATATATAAAAAGACATAAGAACACAAAAAAATAAAAGGGGATTTTATCCCCAGTCAAGGCTAAATTTGATGCTCACTGTGAAGCACCAGGTTCATGTGGCGAGGAGGATGGCAACCTGGGAGGAGGATCCTGCTCTGGAGCAGAGGGCACTGGCATCTCCTCCTCATGAAAAGGAGGCATCTCGTGAGGAGGAGATGGCTGTGCCCTCTGCTCCTGAATGGCCTCCTCCAGGGCTGACAGCCTCCTCTCCACATCTTTGCAATGAGCATCAAATTTAGCACTGAGGTGGTTTACTCCCTGCAGGATCTCCTTCAGCAGGGCAAACTGTGCATGTGCAGTGCATACGCAACTTGGAGGAGATCCTGCAGGGAGTAAAGCACAAGCAGTAATGCTGATGCTGGGCTCGGCTGCAGCTGATTCTGTCACTGCTGGAGCTCTTGCTTGGTCTGCCTCCTCTTGCCCTGTAAAAAATTCAACATGAGATATAGAACAATACATATATGTGAAATAAATAAGCAAATATTGTACGCGCGCCAGCAAGTTTATAATATTAAAATAAAATCTACCCCTTAGTTTACTAAATTACAGGGTTTTAGAAAAATGAGTCTATAATATATTCTATAACATCGGAGAGGGAGAATGGAGGGATATCATTCTAGATAATTAGATAATATTATATAACATAACAATACAACATCATACATCTATCCCAGCCACTATAACCGACTGATCACAAAAAATAATTTTGTTTTTAAGCCTCAGACAGATATATTAGTACTACTACTTAGACTTACTGGCCCTGTAGCCTAGATATATATATAATATATATATTATATAATACAAGCCGTTAAGCCCGTGAAAACGGGCTACATTAAATAATTTTTGCAGCACGCTGGTCAGGGCTCAATTATCTAATAATATTACCTGGCCCACTGGCTGCGGCTGTTGCCTCCGTCCTCCTTTGGTGGCAGCTGCTGCTGGGCCCAGGAAGTCCCACCTCATCCCTGCCACTGTGTGGTTCTGTAGAATACAGTAGGGATGTGAATCGTTTTAGGATGATTAAAATTATCGTCCGATAATTTTAATATCGTCTTAAACCATTATGGAACACAATACAATAGAGATTCTAACGATTTATCGTTATAAATCGTTAGAATCGTGAGCCGGCACACTAAAACCCCCTAAAACCCACCCCCGACCCTTTAAATTAAATCCCCCACCCTCCCGAACCCCCCCCCAAATGAGTTAAATAACCTGCGGGTCCAGCGGCGGTCCGGAACGGCAGCGGTCCGGAACGGGCTCCTGCTCCTCAATCTTGTTGTCTTCAGCCGGCGCCATTTTCCAAAATGGCAGCGAAAAATGGCGGCGGCCATAGACGAACACGATTGGACGGCAGGAGGTCCTTCCGGACCCCCGCTGGACTTTTGGCAAGTCTCGTGGGGGTCAGGAGGCCCCCCACAAGCTGGCCAAAAGTTCCTGGAGGTCCAGCGGGGGTCAGGGAGCGATTTCCCACCGCGAATCGTTTTCGTACGGAAAATGGCGCCGGCAGGAGATCGACTGCAGGAGGTCGTTCAGCGAGGGTTCCGGCGCCTCGCTGAACGACCTCCTGCAGTCGATCTCCTGCCGGCGCCATTTTCCGTACGAAAACGATTCGCGGCGGGAAATCGCTCCCTGACCCCCGTTGGACCTCCAGGAACTTTTGGCCAGCTTGTGGGGGGCCTCCTGACCCCCACGAGACTTGCCAAAAGTCCAGCGGGGGTCCGGAAGGACCTCCTGCCGTCCAATCGTGTTCGTCTATGGCCGCTGCCATTTTTCGCTGCCATTTTGGAAAATGGCGCCGGCTGAAGACAACAAGATTGAGGAGCAGGAGCCCGTTCCGGACCGCTGCCGTTCCGGACCGCCGCTGGACCCGCAGGTTATTTAAGTCATTTGGGGGGAGTTCGGGAGGGTGGGGGATTTAATTTAAAGGGTCGGGGGTGGGTTTTAGGGGGTTTTAATGTGCCGGTTTTGCGATTTTTCGATTTTTCGATTTTTCACGATTTTTCACGATATTTTACCCCCCCAAACGGCAACAATACGATTCCCTCCCCCTCCCAGCCGAAATCGATCGTTAAGACGATCGAGGACACGATTCACATCCCTAGAATACAGTTCAAAATTCAGGGAACAACAGTTACAATTTAAAAAACAGGAATGAGATCAGGCACAAGCATTCATTCACTGTTATAATAATAATTTATAATAAACAAACACTAAACACAAATTCCATTAATATTAATTGAATAATATGTGTGTACTTGTGTAGTATTCTGAAAACAACCTACCAGACAAGGGATGGGACAAAGTTCTGCGGACCTCCATGAGCATCTCACCCTCATGAAGTCGAAGGTGACGACCTGAGAATTAGAGAGATAAAGGAAAAAGAATAACATTAATTAATTTAATTACAAACAACATGTCCAAGTTTTGCCTTGAACTACTAGGTTATTTTTTTATGCAACATAGAAATGTCAGTAATAAAAAATACTGTTACTTAGCTATTTTTCAATGTGGCATTCAAAATCTCAAATACCACCATTTCAAAACGATAAATATAAATATTAATAATACCACAGATAACTTTCTTTCTTTTGTAGTCTAGTTACTGTAGTGTAAGGGTGGTACACTACTACTATTTCAGTTCTTCTAAAATATATGTATTTTAAATTAGTAGTACTGTACTTACTACTTATAACTTTATATAACTCACTCTATGTTACTACAAATACATACTCTATTCAATTTTCAAATACAAAATATACATAATAATTGACCAACATTATTATCTCTCACCTTTCTTCTTGAGATCTTCGATCTCATGAGGGTAAGATGCTCGCCGGCAAAATTCCTCCTGGAGGGATACCCAGGCTGCAGACTCCCTTTGCAGGTTAAGTCTGCAGCCTGGTATAAAGATTGTCCTGATCCAGGATTAGCCGGGCTAGGAGGTCCACATCAGCCCAACTAAAGCGGGGCTTCCTGGACCTATCAGCTGCCATCTTGGAGGAGGATGGTGGGGGGGGGAATCAGACTCCCTGTCATGATCCATCTACAATGAGAAAATAAAAAAGAAGATAAAAAAAAAGTATGTTCAGAAGCTCAGAATGCAAGGGGCTGAAGTGTTTCACCCTTCACATCCCTCCCCCCCCCCCCCACACCCACTCCATTCACTGGCTGGTATATGGGAGAGGGGAGGGGGTGAAGGGCCAAGCAGTCCCTGTCTCTGAAGGACAGCTGTCTCTTCAGAAAATCAGACCTGAATGCAGGGGGTTGTCTCACCCTTCACATACCTCCCACCCCCACACCCACACCATTCACTGGCTGGTATATGGGAGAGGGGAGAGGGGAGGGGGGAGAAGGTGAAGGGCCAAGCAGTCCCTGTCTCTGAAGGACAGGTGTCTCTTCAGAAAATCAGACCTGAATGCAGGGGGCTGTCTCACCCTTCACATCCCTCCCCCACACACACACCCACACCATTCACTGGCTGATATATGGGAGGTGGGTGAAGGGCCAAGCAGTCCCTGTCTCTGAAGGACAGCTGTCTCTTCAGAAAATCAGACCTGAATGCAGGGGGATGTCTCACCCTTCACATACCTCCCCCCCCCCCTCCCACACCATTCACTGGCTGGTATATGGGAGAGGGGAGGGGGGAGGGGGGTGAAGGGCCAAGCAGTCCCTATCTCTGAAGGGCAACTGTCTCTTCAGAAAATCAGACCTGAATGCAGGGGTCTGTCTCACCCTTCACATCCCCCCCCCCCACACCATTCACTGGCTGGTATATGGGAGAGGGGAGAGGGGAGGGGGAGAGAGGGAGTGAAGGACCAAGCAGTCCCTGTCTCTGAAGGACAGCTGTCTCTTCAGAAAATCAGACCTGAATGCAGGGGGCTGTGTCACCCTTCACATCCATCTCCCCCCACCCACCCACACCATTCACTGGCTGATATATGGGAGGTGAGTGAAGGGCCAAGCAGTCCCTGTCTCTGAAGACAGCTGTCTCATCAGAAAATCAGACCTGAATGCAGGGGGCTGTCTCACCCTTTACATATCTCCCACCCCACACCCACACCATTCACTGGCTGGTATATGGGAGAGGGGGGGGGGTGAAGGGCCAAGCAGTCCCTGTCTGTGATGGACAGCTGTCTCTTCAGAAAATCAGACCTGAATGCAAGGGACTGTCTCACCCTTCACATCCCCCCCCCCCCCCACACCCACACCATTCACTGGCTGGTATATGGGAGGGGGGGGGGGGGGAGAGGGCCAAGCAGTCCCTGTCTCTGAAGGACAGCAGTTCCTGTGTTAAACCTTTTTTTTTTTCACTAGAGTAGCTTAAAAATAAAATGAAGTACTTTGTGTATTAAACTAAAGAAACTTTACATAAAATGAATTAAAAAGTACTTGTCTTCATTTAATATTTATTAATATTTATTATTTATGCTACTTTAGTGAAAGAAAACATTTAATAAAGAAACTTGCAACCTGATCTTCAAAACATTAATATACTATAGAAAAACTAAACAAAAAAAAGATTGTAAATTTGTAATACTAATTAATCTTATTAATTTTATTATACTTACAGTGGTTAAATAGATAGAGCAGAATGTCAGCTTTTTCACTCTTTTGCAGTCAATGCAGTCTTTCTCTTTTGCAGTCTACTCTGTTCCGAACTTCGGAGTCTCACTCTCTGCTGCGTGTTGAAGTAGCAAAATGGACGCGGGGAACAGCATCAAGCATGCGTGGCTTAGTGCACACTAACTCCCGTTAGTGCGCACTAAGCGCGACTAAGTGCGCACTACAAGAAATTAGTTAAATTTATGGTTCTGCTTTCCCATTGGCTGTCTCCAAGGCGGAAACAGCCAATGGGAACGCAGAACGATACCTCAAGCTAATGAACACTTTCTCAATTGTTACATTTAAACCGCTAAGTAACATTAGTGCGCACTGTTCAGAAAAATGATTTTTTACTAAAAAAAAATGCCGATCCATGGGAAAACGAGATTTTCCCTCAGCCAGATGAACCCGAAAGTAAAAACGATCGGGCACCTGATTCACATCCCTAATGTTTACAGTTTGGCAACAGGCTTCAGGGTCAATCGGTACAAATAATGTCAAACAATGCAACAACTGTGGCTTACATCAATCAGCAGGGAGGTACCAACAGGTGTCACAGAAAATTAGGGATGTGAATCGGGCTTCGGACAATTGAAAATATTGTCGATATTTTCAAAATCGTCAGAAATCGGGGGCTCCCCCGAAACAATAGGAAAACCCCACGATATTGATCATGGGGGGTTCTCTTATCGTTTTGGGGGAGGGCGGGAAAAACGGCACACAAAAATAACCCCTAAACCCACCCCGACCCTTTAAAACTAATCCCTTTGCTTCCCCCACCCTCCTGACCCCACCAAAAACATTTTACAGGTACCTGGTGGTCCAGTGGGGGTCCTGGGAGCGATCTCCCGCTCCCGGGCCATCAGCTGCCACTAATAAAAATGGCGCCGATGGCCTTTGCCCTTACCATGTGACAGGGTATCCGTGCCATTGGCCAGCCCCTGTCACATGGTAGGAGCACTGGATGGCCCGCACCATTTTTAAAATTGGCGCCGACCATCCAGTGCTCCCTCCATGTGACAGGGGTCGGCCAATGGCACGGATACCCTGTCACATGGTAAGGGCAAAGGCCATCGGCGCCATTTTTATTAGTGGCAGCCGATGGCCCGGGAGCGAGAGATCGCTCCCGGGACCCCCACTGGACCATCAGGTACCTGTAAAATGTTTTTTGGGGGGGGGGGGTCGGGAGGGTGGGGGAAGCAAAGGGAATAGTTTTAATGGGTCGGGGTGGGTTTTTTGTTTATCGGCTCGGTTGCAGCCGATAAACAAAACCGCGATCGGGCCCGATGAAAAAAACCCCACATGTGAATCGGAACCAGAATCCAAACCGATTCTGGTTCCGATTCACATCTCTACAGAAAATAGATCAACCTATGGAATGAGCAGAGGTGCATCTCCAGATGATCTCAGCCTCGCAATTGCAGACAAAGACAAAGAGCAGACTATTTCAGGAGGGAGATTGGGCGTTCTTTGATGAGGTGTTTCAGGAGATTCAGAATTGCTGGGGTCTCCCGTTCCTAGACCTGTTGGTGACTTTGCGCAATGAGGAAGTTCTGCATTTCTTCAGCCTCAGGAGGAAATCATTGGAGATTGATGCTCAAGGGCAAGCAATGCAGAAAGGCAAGTTGCTGTATGCCTTTCCTCCATGCCCATGTTGGGTAGTCTGAGCCGAAGGGTCAAACACCATGGAGGGATGGTGCTCTTGGTCGTTCTGGATTGGCCCAGGAGATCATGATATATGGAGGGTCCTGGTGGATTCAACTCTTCAACTTCCAGCTCACAGGAAACTGTTGCAGCAGGGGCCTGTTTTTCATGAGGATCCAACTTGATTTTGTCTTGCAGGATGGCCCTAAGGGCTCGCTTACTGAAATGTGGATACACTGCAGCAGTGATTTCCACCTTGCTAAGAGCTAGGAAGTTCTCCACTTCCTTGGATATATTTGGGTTTGGAGAGTGTTTGAGGCCTGGTATGAGGATTGAGGTACTCTTCCTTCCTTGGTCAGGATTCTGCTAATTTTAGAATTAATGAATAAAGGCTTGGCTCTCAATTCCTTAAGGTACAAGTAGTGGCTCTCACCTGTTTCAGGGGCCAAGTAGTTGGTGGATCCTTGTTGGATCATCCTAATGTGGCCATTTTTTGAAAGGAGTGAAATATCTTCATCCTCCTTGTGGTTTCCGGTGCCCCTATGAAGTCTTGATTTGATTTTGGATTTTTTGGCAGGCCCTACGTTTAGACCATTATGTATTCTGTCCTTGTGGTTACTGACCTTGAAGACAGTGCTTCTTGTGGCAATTTGTTCTGTGTGTAGGGTTTCCAAATGGCAGGCTTTTTCTTGCCGGAAGCCATTGCTCCATGTGACTCCAGGGGTGGTACAGCTGAGTACTGTTCCTTCCTTTAACTAATGGTGGTCATTGAGTTTCTCTTGAATCAGTTCATCTTCCTGCCATCTCTGGACAGAGAGAGAGAGGTAGAGGAGTGTCATCTGTTGCAACTCTTGGATGTCAAGAGACATATTGTCAGGTATCTGGAAGTTACTGAGCCATTGCGGAAGTTGGATCGCCTGTTTGACCTTCACGGCGGTACTAGGCAAGGAAAGCTACCCTTGTGGGTTACAATAGCTTGCTGGATTAAGGCAGTAGTCTCGGCTGCACATGATGCTGGAAAGCCGTTACCTAGTCAGGTTAGCGCTCATTCCACTAGGGCTTAGGCAGTGTCATGGGTAGAAGTTAGATTGTTGTCTCCCTTTGACATTTGCCGCGCTGCAACGTGATCCTCCTTACACACCTTTTCCAGGTATTATCGTCTGGATGTGCAAGCCCAGAAGGATGTAGCCTTTGCATGTGCAGTTTTGGCTGGACCTCGGGCAGCCTCCCGCCCTATTCAGAACTAGCTTGGGTACATCCCAAGCTTTTCATTAAGTCTACAGATGGATTTTTGTCTTATTTTGTTTTTGTACTGTCTATATCTATGATGTGATTGTGATCTGGTACATCATCTAGGACATGGGCAATTAATAAATCCAAATAAAAGATAAAGATCTGACTTGGTCTGGATTCATCTGACTGGACGTTAAGAGATGAGAAATTACTGCTTACCTGATCATTTCCTTTTCTTTAGGACAGTCAGTTGAATCCACCTTCCCTTCCTTGTCTGCCTAATGATTGCATAATTATCCTCCTGTGTGCCTATGTGTTACCAGGATTACTGGTAAGTGTTACTCCAGTCCCTAGACTAGTGTTATTACATTCTTATCTGAGTGCAATGTTGCCTGCTGGCTGAGTGTTGTAAAGGTTATCTGTTTTTAATCAAGTTTTTTGCTAGTCTATCCACAGTTGCTTTTGAAGGGGTAAATATCTGTGAAGTCAGTTTACTCCGTCTCCATCTGCTGATAGAGGTGCATAACCCACCTGTTCTGGATTCATCTGACTTTCCTAAAGAAAAGGAAATTATCAGGTAAGTAGTAATTTCTCATTTTTTGATCCTTAAATACTTGATGGTTCCAGAGATACAGGTGGATATTGAGTCCTGATCTTGAGAGAACACAAAAGCAATCAATAGGGTAGCTTTGTCAGTCACTTCTTCTATAGATTCCTCAAGGAAGCCAGTTACAGTAAGTCCAAACTATCAGCTGATATATCAACTATCCCCTTTTCACCACAAACTGCCCCTTTTTCAGACTTCTTTACTGTAGGAAAATAAAAGATCTTACTACAGTATAAAAGTCTGTTTCACATTTTTTCATGGTCACTACTGAGAGGAGAGAGGACAGTAGCTGGACTGAGAATTGGAGATATTGTGAAATTAGCAGTGAGGTAGGTAATATTTGGTATGTGTAAGGTGTATGCTTTGCTCACTTTAATGACTGACTGCTTACAGGGGAGGGGTTTGCAATCTTTTCAAATTTTCAGTTATGTAAAAGCTCATTTTAATTGATAAAGCACTGTTTTATATTAGAAATGGTTTTGAAAATAACTCCTGTATCTCATTTGTATGACTTTTCCCACTATTTTGCATCTGTTTTGCAATAAATGATGTTTTGATTATTATGGAAGGTGATGTGTTGTCCAGCTGTTTTGGGGGTTCAGGAGGGAGGGTAGAAAGCCCTAAAAATAACAGATAACTCTCCTAAACCTTATAAACTAGTTAAGACCTTCATTAGTCATAGCTTGGCTTACTAACAGCAAGCCATGACTTGCCCCAAAACTTATTTACAAACTGATGATTGAATATGTCATTCTTCACAATCATGAAGTCATTAGGGAGAAGCAGAATCAGGAGGCGAGGAAAGGAAGCAAGCAGCACTGTGTGAAAAAAGAAGATCCCATCAAACCAATATGGCTTCTGGTCTTTCTGGGCTGTTTAGTTTAGTCTAGTTTCAGTTTTGGTCACACCTTTCTTACAAAACTCAATATGTGTTGCAAAAAATACATGAAACGTAAAATATATCAAAATTTATCAAATATATAATACATTAATAAATCATGGGAAAATATGTATTGTGCACATATATTAGACACATGAAGGCTAATATTCAGCAATATTTATCCAGATAAGTTCAGACTTAGCTGGATGAATGGTGAGATTTGAAAATCCAATTGCACTTACAGGTAAGAGAACTGGAGTTCTCTTACCTGTAATGTCATTTTGAGACTATGCAAAAATGAACTCTACACTTCTTATAAAAAGTGTGAAATTTCTAATCAATGTTCTCTCAACCTAGCTTAACAACAAGCTAGGTTGAGAGAACATTGCCCAAATCTCATCTTGGAGTGAGTTTCCTCACTCCGAAGGCCAGCAAATCTTCACAAGAGACCACTGTTCTGTTCGTACGTCTCATGTTGAATGTGAAAGTGGCCCCCAACCCCCTACACTCATATCTAATCCCCACCTCGAGTTACTAGGTGGGCCTCCCATAGGGATACAAATACCTGTCTAGGGAGTAGATATTATAGCAAGTCTCTCTCTCTCTCTCTCTCTCTCTCTCTCTCTCTCTCTCTCTCTCTCTCTCTCTCTCTCTCTCTCTCCCTCTCCCTCTCCCTCTCCCTCTCCAAATGATACCTCTTTCCTACTTTACATATGCTCTGCCCCCTAAATTAAACATTCACAAATTGTGTTAACGGCTGTTAGTGTGATTTGTGGAATTATCTAGCTACCATCTTGAAATCATCCCACCCACCCTAGAAGAAAGGGCACCTTTTCTTCTAGTGCACTTACAAAATATATTATATTTTCTTATATTAATGCAATGATTATTGAACACACTAAGGGGTTGATTCGAAACTTATGAGCAGTAGCATCAGTCATCAAGGTTTCAACCCTATAGCCTTTGAGTTGCTCCTTTGGAGGCAGCCCACCTCTGTGGTAGCCATCTTTTAAGGTCAGGCTATGATGACATCAGCAGAAAGGGTGGAGTCAAGCATCCCCAATGTCAGCACAGGAACTGGTGAGAATGAAGGCATCCTTTGGTAGGGATAACAGCATGATGAATAGTTCCTTTCCCACAATACCGTTTTTTGCTTCATGGTATCTTTTCTTCTCCCATGGCAGATCACCTTTTGAGATTGGTCTGTGATGACATCAATGGGAAGGGCAAATTCAAGCATCTTAGTCATATACCTTGATTATTCAGATAATTACAGGCGAAGAGTTCAACTATGTACAGTCCTGACTCCTGCTCTCCGTAGATTTTCTGACTGTAATGGGGGAGGGGTAAAAAGATTCATCTGTATATCAGGGTTTATATTGATTGGAATGTTATGCTTCACTGCTATATTAAGATACATTCAGCAGGCAAGTATAATATCAACCACTTTGTGCGGAGAATGCTGTAGGACACCTTCTGATTTATTCAAACATCTGAGCTGAGTTTGTAACCTTTCAAAATGTGCACTTAGTGACAAAGCAAATTGATATATGTGCCTCTTTGCACTTCCTCTACTGGCATTCTTGAAATGACTGCAGGAATGAGTAGCTAAGGCTGACATCCATATCCTGCATTTCCTTTGAATCCCTAGAAACACAGAGAAGTCAAGGAGACCATTGTTAGGCATCAGGACATCATAAGAGTTTCAGTTTGGAGTTAGCAATGTTTCAGATACATCAACTTAAGACAACATGAAAAAGCATTTGAAATGGTATGGTATAGTAATGTTTGGGTATATGTGATATGTTGCTCCCAGTCTAATTGTATAACCTTCACAAAGCATGCAGACTTTGTAGTGTTTCCACACATGCTGGTGGTATATGCCTTGCATTTGGTTGAGAAAAAGTACATGTAACCCCTGGGCTAATGTCCCACTACAGGACCCCAAAAGTCACATATAATTCTTTGGGGCTTAAATTATTCAGATTTTCACAGACGCTTGATAAAGCCCCTCTCTGAGTTCCAAGATTTTTTTTTTTTGGAGGGGGAGGGAGGGGAGTGAGTTTGAGAGGGAGACTTCTCTCCAAGGCTCTGAGCATTGTTGACAGTATTTGCACATGGCAGTAATAATCACACTGGAAGCTGATTGTGGTTTTCAACTTAACTTTATTGACAATGGATGATGGAATAGTAAAAATAACGATTTTCAAATCCTCATGTAATTCAATCCATTTGCATGTTAGGCTCTTCAGTAAATCTGTGACTTTGCAACACCTAAGGACGGATGGCATGTGGCGGGCACTGTGTGCAGTGCATGCATTTTCAAAAGGGCCCAGCCACGTGCGTTTTTGCCAATACATGAACACGTGCCGAGCCCTGAAAAAGGGTAGGGCCAGGGGGTAGGATATAGGCGGGGAGGGGTGGGGTGGAACGGAGGCCAGCTGGGACAGTGGCCATTAGCCACTGTTCCAGGGAAGCGCACGGCGGCAGCCGGCCGGAACACGCAAGTTGCTTCTGCTCCGCTGGAGCACTAAGTAAAAATATTTAAAAAATCTTATAGTTAGGTAGGGGTCGGGGTGGAGAGGGGAAAAGGAAGGAAGGTTAGGCAGGGGGGTAGGGAAGTTCCCTCCCAGTCCGCTCCTTAATTGGAGCGAACTGGGAGGGAACTGGGGAAGGCCCCATTTTGTTGCCATGCATAATATTCAAAAATTCACCCCCCTGTGCATGCACCGCCCACACATGCGCGCACGGATTATAAAATCCGGTACGCATGTCTGCGCAGCCAATGGATTTTATAACATGCGCGTTCCGGTGAGCGTCTTTCATAAAATCAGCATGCCCATGTGTGCGCGCTTCTTTTAAAATCTACCCCCTTAATGCATTTTTTCCTTTCACTTCTGTTCCTTGTCAATTGTAAAGGTAGTTTAGAAACTCCTGCTCAAATTTATGGAAGCAGGCCAATGTAACTCAGTTAATATAATACACCATAATGTCCCAAACTGCATTCCTTTCTCCAGATGAATAGAATGTACTACTTACTTCCCAGTTCAATCTCCTCGCTTAACTATCCATATGATAAATCAAAGCAAGGTGGTCCATGCCCAAAAGGTGCCCCTTTTCCTCTTCTAAAGTCCACATTTAGTCCCAAGAATAAAGGAGAATTTATTCCTACAGTAACCTCTAATGGGCTGTTGAGTCTTTTCAGACGAGAAACGCTTACACTCCCGAGTCCTGGATCCAAATGGGACTCATAAAAAACATAAAGTCAGTTTCAAAAATCAACCCAAAAAGATGAAGAGGAGATAAACTTCCCTGACATAGGGCCTTCCATTCTGTCCTCTGATTAGGTCAGAATGGAAGGGCCTATCGAATGATCTAATTCATCTTATCAGGGCTTGTAATATTTGACTGAAACACTTGGAGAAAGTGACCTACTCTCTTCTGCCAACTACAGCAATAATAGATGGAAAAGAGCCAGTGGCTAGGAAATATAATGAACTCAAGAGCTTAACAAGGCCAGATATGATCTAGCTATTAGAGGCTGAATGTCATCTTTGATTATCTCATTAATGATATTTGATGTCAACTGTAGCTGCAGGTGACATCTGATTTAGGAAGGCCCAGCAAAGTGGTCTTAGACCTAAATCTCCTGGCTCTGCACTTTCTACATGGCTTCCTCTGTTATGATGTTTGCTAAGGCCGCCCCCTCATGTCCCTTGCTATTCTTGGACTCTTATTTCTGTCTCTCTTACCTCCCACTGCCTCTGCTACTGCAGCCAGAACAAAATAAAGAGCTTCAGGTTAGTGAAACAAGTCATCCTGTCAAATGTAGGCTTTTCTCCCTTATGCAATCTGCATTTAATGCCACCTTCCAGCTGGTGAGATTTTTTTTTCTGAATTAAATATCATGCAATAAATCACACCATTTAAAGTGCTTTAGTATGTACTGCTGGAATTTCTAAGCAGCTCTGTTTCATTAACATGGCCATTACAATATTTACAAAGGCAAGCATGATAAATTGTGTCATAGTCAAAACAACCCCATTTATTACATCTTAGGAGAATCAACAAATGGATAGTGAGGGACAAATGATCTTACTGCAAGATAAACTCCTTATTGCACTTTAGTATATTTACCCCTTTCTTATTCTTCTGTACCATAGAAACATAGAAACATAGAAATGACGGCAGAAGAAGACCAAACGGCCCATCCAGTCTGCCCAGCAAGCTTTTGCACTTTTTTTTTTTGTTTGTTTTCTCTTATCTGTTACTCTTGGCTCTTAGTAACCTTTTTTATTCTATTTCCCTTCCACCCCCGCCATTAATGTAGAGAGCAGTGTTGGAACTGCATCTAAGTGAAATAGCTTAATTAGTTAGGGGTATTAACCACCGCCATAAGCAAGCTACACCCATGCTTATCTGTTTATCCAAACTATGTAATTCAGTCCTTGTTGGTTGTTGCCTGAATATAGATCCATGTTTCTTCATTCCCCCCTGCCTTGAAGCAGAGAGCTATGCTGGATATGCGTGAAGTGTTGAATGCCATAGCTCTCCTATTATGCCTTCCCAAAATCCTCCATATCTTTTCACTTACCCATCCTCCAATATATACTCTTCATTAAACTGCTTCCTGAGATCTCTTATAATTTACAGTAAATTATATATGCCAGATTGTTAACAATTATTTGGACATTGGTAAATGTGTCTTGGAAGGGCTATGTGTAAGTAATACAGACTGTTTCTCACTTCTTGTCAGTACATATCAATTTATTTTCAGTAGTGCCCATTCTTGTGTTAACTAACTGCAAAATGAGTTGTCCATCCATTGCCCAGAAATTAATTTCACATTTGTTCTTAGCCATTGCTCCAGGATAAGTAAAGTGATCTAAAGCCTGTGTGTGCCCTTTTGCTGTTTTTGAAGCAAGGTAATCTCAGCAAAAAAAAAAATTTTCCTGAGGCGAGAAAAAGAAACAGCTGTTCTTCCTAAGATCAAGCTGTTGCAACCTCTCCCATCTGTCACCTGTCATTCAAGGTCCTTATTTGACACTAATTAGCCAAACAAACAAAAACAATCACCTCTAAATGTTTTCAGACAGTAAACACCAAAATGTTTTTCTTTCAAAATGTCTAATTGAATGTTAATATATGCACATTTCCTGCAGTAACCTCTCTACCAGTCTAAGGGAACCAGAATCACACATCACAAGAATTCATAGTTTTTTGGATAATAATATTCTAGAGACAACTTCTATGCAGGCATTTCTTTTTAATTTAATTTATTAAAATGTAGTAATCACTTAATGCACTGGCCTAAATGATATACATAGTAAGGTATACATAATTCATTATCTTCTACAAGCATAAATACCTAACAATGAGACATACAAGTGCAATTATGCTCAGATCCAGCCCGGACTCAGAAAATAAAGTTTACCTTCCATTAAGCCTTTACCTGCTTTTCACAGGTAAGCTCAACTAAACAGGAACATTTTTAATGATGCTTTGAACGTTTTCAGGCACTCACATAAGCGCGGCTCCATAGGAAACAAATTCCACAGAACTGGGGCCGCTACAGAAAAGGCACAATCCCTTGTCTCAGAAAGCTGTGTGCATCTCACAGAAGGAATGTCCAACATGACTCTTTGGGAGCATCTAAGCAAACGTATAGGTTGATAATTTTAGCAACACATTTGGCCATGGACAAGAGCCCAAGTTAACTAACTTAAGCATGATTGTGCCAATTTTGTAACCACCTGTTTTGAAAGTGGAAGCCAATGCAGGTCCATAAGAACTGGTGTGACATGTTTATTATGCTGTGCTCCTGAAATTCCGCATGCCATGGAGTTTAGCAGTAACTGAAGTCATCTCAAAGATGCATCAGGGAGACCAAGACAGAGTGCATTGCAGTAATCAATAAGTGGTAGGCCAGAAGCCTGCACTGCTTTATGGAAATCTGTTTTTTTCCAAAAGATTTTTAAATCAGCAACCATGCAGAGAGTTTAAAGAAAACCAGCACTAATGGCAGAACTGGGTGGATGAAGAGTAAGGTTGGAATCAAACCACACCCCTAGTCTTTTAATACCATTCTTAATGGATTTCATAAAGCTTACTGTATGGCAACTTTTAATACTTTTCTGTTCAAGGATGTCATAAAACGTACTATAGGGTAATCTTGGTATTATGAATTCCTTCGTCTCAGAATAATGCTTTTTCACTCTTATCAAGGTTCAGCCTCTCCTTTTCAAAAACAAATATAACATGATTTTTATGTCTGGTTGGCAAAACTTTCTACTCCAGACCAGCAACAACAAGTAGATATATTCAGTCCCATCTCTGCCACCCTTTCTGTATGATCTTGCACATGACTTTTAGATCTCTGTGCTCTACCAGGATTTTGATGATGAGAAAACAAATCAAGTTCCTCCATTTAAAGGAACTGTGTATGTGTTGAGGGATGAAGATAGCTGGATGCAAAATTCTTTTTAAATACATTATTGTTTTGAATCAAATTAGACTTATAACTTTTTGGTGTTTCTGTTAATAACTGGGGTCCATTTTCAGCTGCTGTCTGACCAGAAAAGTTAGTTCCATAAACGTATCTGGCTATTTTCATCAGGATATTCAGCAGCATGGCAGCGACACTGAATATACTTAACTATCTTAAATATAGCTAGATAACTTTAGCCTGCTGTCACTGTTTTGCCTGTTTCATAGGCTCTCTATTAGAAAGGGAATGGTGAATAAAACAGAAAATATCATAATGCCTCTGTATCGCTCCATGGTGAGACTGCATCTTGAATACTGTGTACAATTCTGGTCACCTCATCTCAAAAAAGATATAATTGCGATGGAGAAGGTACAGAGAAGGGCGACCAAAATGATAGTGTCTTTCCCCTATGAGGAAAGACTAAAGAAGTTAGTGCTGTTAATCTTAGAGAAGAGATGGCCGACGGGGGATATGATAGAGGTGTTTAAAATCATGAGAGGTATAGAACGGGTAAATCTGAATCGGTTATTTACCCTTTTGGATAATAGAAGGTCTAGGGGACACTCCATGAAGTTAGCATGTAGCACATTTAAAACTAATTGGAGAAAATTATTTTTCACTCAATCCACAATTAAACTCTGGAATTTGTTGCCAGGGGATGTGGTTAGTGTGGTTAGTGTATCTGGGTTTAAAAAAGGTTTGGATAAGTTCTTGGAGGAGAAGTCCATTACCTGCTATTAATTAAGTTGACTTGGAGAATAGCCACTGCTATCACTGGCATCAGTAGCATGGGATATACTTAGTGTTTGGGTGCTTGCCAAGTACTTGTAGCCTGGATTGGCCACTGTTGGAAACAGAATGCTGGGCTTGATGGACCCTTGGTCTGACCCAGTATGGCAATTTCTTATGTTCATTTCCAGCCCTTGCTTAGTATCCTGCTACCCTCCTGCTCTAGTTATCCTGTCCACAGTTCCAGCATGAGCCTGTTCAGCTTCATCCAGCCTACACCATGATGTTCTGCCAAAGTCAAGTCCTACCAACCCCAGAACCCAATGGGAGGGGGCTGACTAGGCAGAAGATAAACCCCAGTTCAGCCCTGCCATCTTGCTCTGCTCCCTAACGGGTGTTCCCCGACCCCAGCCAGCATGATACCTGCTAACATTAAGACTGCTCTATAACATGACCAGAATAGTTATCTGGCGAATTCTGAGTATCAGAGTTAGATGTTTAATTTACTCAGTTGATTAACTCCGACTAATTTATTAAGCTAATTAACTCCATCTAAAACACCCCCTGAAATGCCTACAAGCTATCTGGCTAAGTTTTCAATTTCCAGCAGTTGTCCAGTTAAGTCTGAAATTAGCCGGTCAAATGGTGCTGGATATCGGGCCCATTATTTCCCAGTGAAGATGCTATTTATTTAAGGTGATGGGTGTCTTTTCACTCATTTTTGGGCCAATACAGTACAGTGCGCTCCAGTGGAGCGTACTGTTAGCCCGGGTTTTCAATGCGCTAGCTTTACCCCTTATTCAGTAAGGGGTAATAGCGAGTCGAAAATGCGTGGCCAACGTCCCCGAAACTAATAGTGCCCGCAACATGCAAATGCATGTTGATGGCCCTATTATTTATTCCCGCGCGATCCAGAAAGCAAAATGTGCAGCGAAGCCGCACATTTTACTTTAAAAAATTAACGCCTATCCAAAGGCAGGCATTAATTTCTGCCGGCGCCAGGGAAGTGTACAGAAAAGCAGAAAAAACTGCTTTGCTTTTCTGAACACCCTCCGACTTAATATCATAGTGACATTAAGTCGGAGGCCCCAAAAATTTAAAAAAAAAAAAAATTTAAAATCGGCCCGTGGGCCACGGGTCAGAAGACGGATGCTCAGTTATGCCAGCGTCCGTTTTCTGAACCCGTGGCTGTCAGCAGGTTTGAGAACCGACGCCGGCAAAATTGAGCATCGGCTGCTGACAGACGTCGCTCCTGACAAAAGGAGGCGCTAGGGACACACTAGTGTCCCTAGCACCTCTTTTTACCCTGGGCCCTAATTTGCATAGGCCACCCTCCTGAATCGCCCACGCAGGAGAGTGGCCTGTGTGTGCGCCGGGAGAGCGGGCGCTCGCCGGCTCTCCCGTGTGTTTTTCTTATTGGCCTGTTTGTCTGTTCAGATTTCCCTTGCAATTGCCCATCATGCACCCTGTTCCTCACCCATACATTTTACAGATCCAAGAAGAGTGATGAGATGAACTAGTTACATAAGAAGGATAGACAGATATGAAAACTTAGTGGCCTCACTAATCAACTAATAGGAGCGCATATATATTGTGATCATGTTACTGACTTGATTTCCAAAACCAGTGATTTTCAAAAGAGATTCTTGTTCTTTGTCCTTCTCTCTTTCTATTCCCTCCCTTCAACTAAAGGTTTGTGCTTTCTGTAATTGTAGTTTCCTATGTTAAATAAAGGTCTTTTTATGAAGCTTTTGACATTTATTGAAGGTTTGCCAAAAAAATGTAATGCAAAATAACCTTATAGGTAGGTGTCCTTACCAGAGTCTTCATGATATCTGAAAGGGATAATTGTACTCTGTAACCTTATTAAGTTAATGCTCTGATCATCCTAAATCCAAAGCCTATATAAAGTCATTAAAGTCCTTCAAAAATTTATGCAAAATATGCTATTAGGGAACCTAGGGCCTGATTCAATAAGTTTTATTCACACAGATAGAAAATGATAGAAAAGTCTTAGGGATCAATATTCAAAAGATTTACCTGGCTAGTTAGATAAACTTTACTCATTCAAAATATATCCCCTCCTTATTACTGTTAGATGCCCCTGCCATGGGTGGCCACGGCCGGCCCTTCTCACCTCCTCTTCGGGCGCCGGGTCCACTGTCAGGATCCACGTGGCAGCGGGGAGATGCCCCCACTGCAAGCCTCTGGCCTCCTCCTCTCTCGTGGCTCTTGCCACCGAATCAGTGCCGCAGTCCACGGCGGAAGGGACGACTCCCGACCCCCTCTTCGCGGCATCAGGCCGCAGGCCAACGCTCCCAGCAGCTCACTTCGGTCAGGGATCCTCCTAGGCACGCACACTGAACACTCTTAAAGGGCTAGCACCGATTGATGCAGCTCAGCCTCCTGGATGATGTCAGGAGCCTGGAACTATTTATAGGAGCCTCCTCTTCCTGTTCCTCGACTTGGCAACGAGTCTGCTTCACTCTGATGGAGTCTTCTAAGCTGCGTTGGTGTCTTGTGTCCTGTTCCTGCCTTCTGAGTCCTTCTGATTCCTTTTCCTGCCTCCCGAGTCCTATTCCTGCTCCAGCTCCCATCCCTTGGTTCCGGCGGACGGATCTTCTGGCTTCTAACCTCGGACTGGCTTTCGGTGATTCTTCTGGCTTTGACCTCAGACCGGCTATCGGCGACTCTCTGGCTTCTGACTCTGGACTGGCTATCGGCGATCCTCTGGCTTCTGATCTTGGACTAACTTTGGACGACTCTTCCGGCTGTGAATCCACCGTCTTCACAGGGGCCCACCTAAGACCAGCTGGCCCTACGCACCCAAGGGCTCAACCCGCGGGGAATGGGGCTAGAATTGGTGAAGCTCCAGCCGGCCCCTGTGTCAGCTTAGCCTCGCCTCCTGACGGTGGGAACCTGCGGGGGTTCGCCCTTTCAGGTAGCGCCAACTCCCCCTTGGGCAAGGGGTCCACACTGCTCTTCGTCAGCACAACAGATTGCCAAGTCCATGGACATGGCAGAGGCCTCTGCCCTCCAAGCCATCCTGGGCTTGGAGGGCAGAGGGCAGAAGGCCCTAGAGATGCTCACCTCTGCCATCAAGAATCTCAATCGCTGCCATGCCACCGATGCCTATTGCCTCTTCTTTGCTACCGGGAGCTCGCCCGGTGATTCCCTTAACCTGCTCCTCCCTGCTTCTCGGCGGACCCACAATCTTGCAGGGGTTTCATTAATCAGTGCAGCATGCACTTCAGTCTACAACCAGCTGTCTTCCCTGAGGACATAATGAAGACGACTTATATCTTGTCTCTTCTCGATGGGAAAGCCCTGGCCTGGTCATCTCCCCTGTGGGAACGTGCAGATCCAGTTCTGCGGGATTTGAATGATTACTTGACACTCTTCCACACCGTGTTCGAAGACCCCACTTGGCAGGCGGCATCCGGGACCTTCTCCACTTACGCCAAGCTTCTCAGACTCTGTCAGAGTAGGTCATCGAGTTTCGAACCTTGTCCACCGAGCTCCACTGGGATACTCCTGACCCCCTCCTGACCCCCTCCTGGCCTCCTGACCCCCCCAAGCTGGCCAAAAGTTCCTTTTGGATCCAACGAGGGTCCCAGAGCGAACACGCGGGGAATCACGAGACGTCCGTGTCACTCCGACGTGACGCCGACATCACGTGCTCCTCGCAAAGGAGTACAGAAATGGCATCCTGACTCCCCGCTAGACCACCAGGGAGTTTTGGTAAGTCTTGGGGGGGGATTAAGGAGGGCGAGGTGTTTAAATTTTTATTTAGGATCAACAATCGCGATTTCCAACGTATTCAACATAGCTATGTTGAATAAGTTGGAAATCCGATCGTTTTCGCCTCATCACTTTTTTAAGTTAAAAAAAAAAAAAAGTTGCGTTTTACCTATAAGTTCAAAACGAATGCACACCCCTAATAAATTGTTACTAACCTGCAAATTAGTTACTAACACTGCAAATTAGTAGTATTGGATGTATTTACTGATTGGGATTGTGTCAGGTACTTCAGACCTGGATTGACCACTGTTGGAAACTGGATTCTGGGCTTCATGGACCTTTGGTCTGATCCAGTATGGTAATTCTTATGTTCTGATGAACCAGTGTCAAACTCTGGCTTCATGTGGCCTTAATCAAGACATTAAGTGGCAAAGGTTTTGTTTTTTTTGTTTGTTACCATCTTGATTGACAAGGACATGATCTTTAGGAGACAAGATTTCCCCTATTAAATTTGGCTCAGATGTTTTAGTAATAGTCTTTGTCCACAAACTAAACAGGGAATTTTGCCAAAGGTAAATTTCACAAGTATGCTATGCATAGGAGGTTAGGGATGATGTTTCTTTTTTGTATTAATTTTTTATATTAAATTATTTGTTTCAAAAACTATTTTCCCTTCCTTTTTTTCAGGCTAAATTATTTAATATCTCCCTGAAGAAACCCCTAGTGGGTGAAAAAAAGCCCTTTATTGGGGACTGTCTGCACAATGATCTGAGTTTTTTGTATAAAGTTTTTTTGCAGGCTTCTTTTAATTTTTGACTATATTTTGGATCATAGAAATAAAAAACTTTTGCTTGGGGGGAGGGGGGGTAGCTAATGATAAGAACATAAGAACATGCCATACTGGGTCAGACCAAGGGTCCATCAAGCCCAGTATCCTGTTTCCAACAGTGGCCAATCCAGGCCATAAGAACCTGGCAAGTGCCCAAAAACTGGGGCAGATTTTTAAAAAGTACGCCCATGCGTACTTTTGTTCACGCGACCGGCGCAAACAAAAGTATGGCGGATTTTAATAGATACGTGCGTAGCCATGCATATCTTTTAAAATCTGGGTTCGGCACGCGCAAGGCTGCGCAAAATCGGCAGCCTATGCACACCGAGCCGCGCAGCCTGCCTCCGTTCTCTCCGAGGCCGCTCCAAAATCAGTGCGGCCTCGGAAGGAACTTTCCTTCCACCCCCCACACCTTCCCCTCCCTTCCACTCCCTTCCCCTACCTATCCCACCTCCCCAACCCTATCTAAACCCCCCCCCCCCCCACACACACACACCTTTGTTTGAAAAGTTACGCCTGGGAGCAGTTTCGGAGGCCTCGGCCACGCCCCCAGGCCGGAACCATGCTCGTGGCCCTGCCCCCGGATGACATGCCCCCTGACGCGCCCCCAGGAAAGCCCCGGGACTTACGAGCATCCCAGGGCTTGCGCGCGCTGCCGAGCCTATTCAACATAGGCTCGGCGCGCACAGGGGGAGCTTGGGGCAGGTTTTCAGGGGGTACGTGCGTATCTTACACGCATACCCCTTTGAAAATATGCCCCTAAGTCTGTTCCATGTTACTGTTGCTAGTAATAGCAGTGGCTATTTTCTAAGTCAACTTAATTAATAGCAGGTAATGAACTTCTCCTCCAAGAACTTATCCAATCCTTTTTTAAACACAGCTATACTAACTGCACTAACCACATCCTCTGGCAACAAATTCCAGAGTTTAATTGTACGTTGAGTGAAAAAGAACTTTCTCCGATTAGTTTTAAGTGTGCCACATGCTAACTTCATGGAGTGCCCCCTAGTCTTTTGTACATAACCGATTCACATCTACCCGTTCTAGACCTCTCATGATTTTAAACACCGCTATCATATCCCCCCTCAGCCGTCCCTTCTCCAACCTGAAAAGGCCTAACCTCTTTAGTCTTTTCTCATAGGGGAGCTGTTCCATTCCCCTTATCATTTTGTTAGCCCTTCGCTGTACCTTCTCCATCGCAATTATATCTTTTTTGAGATGCGGCGACCAGAATTGTACACAGTATTCAAGGTGCGTTCTCACCATGGAGCGATACAGAGGCATTATGACATTTTCCGTTTTATTCACATTCCCTTTCTAATAATTCCCAACATTCTGTTTGCTTTTTTGACTGCCGCAGCACACTGAACCGACAATTTCAATGTGTTATTAATATCCACTATGACGCCTAGATCTCTTTCTTGGCTGGTAGCACCTAATATGGAACTTAACATTGTGTAACTATAGCATGAGTTATTTTTCCCTATATGCATCACCTTGCACTTATCCACATTAAATTTCATCTGCCAGTTTGATGCCCAATTTTCCAGTCTCACAAGGTTTTCCTGCAATTTATCACAATCTGCTTGTGATTTAACTACTCTGAACAATTTTGTATCATCTGCAAATTTGATTACCTCACTTGTCGTATTTCTTTCCAGATCCCTGAGGCACTCCACTGCCCGTTCCCTTCCACTGAGAAAATTGTCCATTTAATCCTACTCTCTGTTTCCTGTCTTTTAGCCAGTTTGTAATCCACGAAAGGACATCGCCACTTTTCCTAGAAGCCTCTCATGAGGAACTTTGTCAAACGCCTTCTGAAAATCCAAGTACACTACATCTACCAGTTCACCTTTATCCACATGTTTATTAACTCCTTCAAAAAAGTGAAGCGATTTGTGATGCAAGACTTGCCTTGGGTAAAGCCATGCTGACTTTGTTCCATTAAACCATGTCTTTCTATATGTTCTGTGATTTTGATGTTTAGAACACTTTCCACTATTTTTCCTGGCACTGAAGTCAGGCTAACCGGTCTGAAGTTTCCGGATCGCTCCTGGAGACCTTTTTAAATATTGGGGTTATATTAGCTATCCTCCAGTCTTCAGGTACAATGGATGATTTTAATGATAGGTTACAAGTTGTTACTAATTGGTCTGAAATTTCATTTTTTAGTTCCTTCAGAACTCTGGGGTGTATACCATCCAGTCCAGGTGATTTACTACTCTTCAGTTTGTCAATCAGGTCTAACACATCTTCTAGGTTCACCATGATTTGGTTCAGTCCATCTGAATCATTACCCATGAAAACCGTCTCCAGTACGGGTACTTCCCCAACATCCTCTTCAGTAAACACCGAAGAAAAGAAATCATTTAATCTTTCCATGAGGGCCTTATCTTCTCTAAGTGCCCCTTTAACCGCTCGATCATCTAACGGTCTAACTGACTCCCTCACAGGCTTTCTGCTTCGGATATATAACTGTGAGTTTTTGCCTCTATGGCCAACTTCTTTTCAAATTCTCTCTTAGCCTGTCTTATCAATGTCTTACATTTAACTTGCCAACGTTTATGCTTTATCCTATTTTCTTCTGTTGGATCCTTCTTCCAATTTTTGAATGAAGATCTTTTGGCTAAAATAGTTTCTAGAATGGTATTTTTTAACAATGACCATGCCTCTTGCACATTTTTTACTTTTGTAGCTGCTCCTTTCAGTTTTTTCTAACTATTTTTCTCATTTTATCAAAGTTTCCCTTTTGAAAGTTTAGCACGAGAGCTGTGGATTTGCTTACTGTCCCCCTTCCAGTCATTAATTCAAATTTGATCATATTATGATCACTATTGCCAAGCGGCCCCACCACCGTTACCTCTCTCGCCAAATCCTGTGCTCCACTGAAATTAGATCTAAAATTGCTCCCTCTCTCATCAGTTCCTGAACCAGTTGCTCCATAAAGCTATCATTTATTCCATCCAGGAACTGTATCTCTCTAGCGTGTCCCGATGATACATTTACCCAGCCGGCGCAGGACCCATCGGGGTAAGGCCTTAATTTCTCGCCCTACCTCCGACGGCACCGCACCGGCCACCTGGCTTTTCGACGCGACCAAGCACCCGATTTTTACTTACCTTCAGCAGGCCTCCCCTTGCTTCCCATAGCCGCCACGAGTCAGTCGCACGCCCGATGACGTCCGAGAAGAGCGACTAAGGAGACTGTTCCTCTATAAAACTCAATCTATTTCTAGGCGCCTAAGGAGCGCGTCAAAGGGGCCTGCCCCTTTGAGCGCCCCTTCGAGCAGCCCCATTAGGCACCCAAGAAGGAATTATAATTTGTGTCCATGCGGCACCTAACCGGCTCCAACTACCATCGTTCCTGCCCAGCACCAATTCCCAGACGACCAGCCCAAAATGATTCTGGTGAAGTACCCAAGCCTGCTGTATGTATGAGCCATTAACGATATAGCTATGAAATTTATACCATCTCTCTGCTAAAGCTATACACTACCCTACCCTCCTAACCCCCCCTATCCCCATTCCCCCCCCGTTACTCAGCTTAACATTTGAATTGGCCTCTCCAAGACCATCACCGCTAGTCTTGCTACTCACTACTACTTTAGCCTGCTTTGTCATTTGCATATCCCTACCGCATTGTTGTTTTGCAAACATACTGATACCCTACCTTTTTATATGTACCTGTATGTTTGCTCCTCGT
Source organism: Rhinatrema bivittatum (assembly GCF_901001135.1). Taxonomy (NCBI): domain Eukaryota; kingdom Metazoa; phylum Chordata; class Amphibia; order Gymnophiona; family Rhinatrematidae; genus Rhinatrema; species Rhinatrema bivittatum. Next base: position 502,418,916 of record NC_042616.1, read on the forward strand.
TGTTTTGCCATATTTTTGCCATCACTCCTGTACCCCCCTAATCCTGTTACTAGCTTTACACCACCGTGCAACAATGCCTCCTTTCCTTGGACATTGTACCGTAACATATCAAACAGAAATCCACCCATACAACCACCTTTTATCCACGCAGCAAACCACACACCACAAAACCCCTCAAAAAAACAGAAGACTCATCCCCATACACACTATCACTCGCACTCAAGCCATTAGCCTATCTCTTATGTCCATCATCCTATTTAATGCACAATCTCTTCAAAAGAAAACCCATCTTCTACAAGACATTCTCACAGACTCTAATCCTGAAATATGCGCTATCACTGAAACCTGGTTCAAACAACAGGACACCCCCCTTATCAACCAATTACCCGTAGATATCTATGATATTTTCTCAATCCCAAGGAAAAAGAAGAGAGGAGGCGGTTTACTCCTAGCTGTAAAAAAAGACCTCCAGCTCTTGGCCCATAAATGTGACATACCACATCAATATGAAATTGGCTTCTTCAAGTCAAAATCACTCCAACTATGTCTCATCTATACCCCCCCTGGTCTACTCGAGAAAGATTCATCACCCCTTATCGAATTCTTCGCAAACGCACTATCACCTGACCTTCCCACGATCCTCCTAGGAGATTTCAATTTGCACGTGGATACCTCACCACAGTCACCCGCCTGTGAAGCTTTCCTGTCCTCACTCGAAGCTATGGGCTTCCAACAGATAGTAAACTCCCCCACACACAAAGCTGGCCACACCCTTGACTTGATCTTCATCAACTCCTCCATCAGTGTGAACAGTCCACCATTGTGTACACCAGTACCATGGTCTGATCACTCCCTGATCAAGACCTTTCTTTCACTTCCTCAAAGCTCTTTGTCTGCGCCCCGTCAACCCATATCCTTCAAATTTCGCAAACCCTGTGATGTAGAAACCATCACTCTTGCATGCTCAGACATAGACAAACACATTGACCTTTCATCCCCAGATAATGCATTCTCCTCCTGGGTGAACTGTACGCTCAGCATTGCCAATAATCATTGCCCCCTAGTAACAAAGACTATCAATCCCAATCGCAAAAATAGAAAACCTTGGTACACACCTCTCCTCAGAAATCTCAAAACCCTACTCAGAGCCTCCGAAAGGTCCTGGCGCAAACACCAATCCCCTGCCACCAAAACCCTCTACTATCAACGCATGCATGAATATAGAAATTCCATCCTGCATTCCAAACGGGATTACTACGCCAAAAAAATAAATGGTCTGCAATACAACCCCAAGGCCCTTTTCACCATGGTTGCTGACCTGACCTCTCCCATACACACACAACAACTAGCTAACTCCTCCACAAATCGTTGCAACGAACTAGCTCTATTTTTTAAAAACAAGGTATCTTCCATCACAGCACAGTTTTCGCACAATAACCTCAATATCTGTCTTCCCAATATCAATTCTCCAGTCTCCCTTTCATTGTTTGAGTCCGCTTCCTCCCTAGAAGTGGAGAACATACTAAAGAAAATGAAACCATCCACTCACCCCTCTGAAACCATCCCCTCTAAACTCCTACTATCCATACACAATGTGATCGCCAAACCCCTCTCAAATATTCTCAACTGTTCACTAGAGCATGGCACCGTCCCAGACTTTCTGAAACAAGCAATTGTGAAACCTCTACTTAAAAAATCCAACCTTGACCCCAACACTCTTTCTAATTACAGACCGGTGTCCAATCTACCCCTCCTAGCTAAAGTTCTTGAAAAGCTAGTGAACTCACGTCTATCCGATCACCTTGAACAGAACAACATCCTCCCTTCCACCCAATATGGTTTCAGGAAACACTTAAGCACTGAAGCTCTGCTCCTCTCCCTACACGATACCCTTATCAAAGGAATCGACTCAGGATCCTCCTATCTCATCGCATTACTTGACATCTCAGCTGCGTTTGACACAGTCAATCACGATGTCCTACTCAACATTCTCAGAAATATTGGGATCACAGGCAAGGCCATTGATTGGATTCAATCTTATCTCCAGAATCGCTCTTTCACTGTCTCAATGGACAATAATGAATCTGAGCCCATCAGTCTTCCCCAAGGTGTACCCCAAGGTTCCTCACTCTTATCTACGCTTTTTAATATATACATGCTTCCCCTGACCACGCTTCTCACTAACCTGCATATCAAACATTTTATTTATGCTGACGACGTTCAGCTCATTTTCCCATTCGCTGACTCCATCCAAACTGCTTTACATAGCTGGGAATCCTGTCTTTCCTCAATCAACCAACTCCTAAAGGACATGCACCTTGCTCTCAACTCTAACAAGGCTGAGCTTTTAATCATATCGAATAGACAACCACTCCCTGACATCCCTCTTGCTTACTCAGCTACCAACTTCCCTTCGCACACTCGCAACTTAGGAGCTATTATTGATAATCACCTCTCATTCAAACCATTCATCAAATCCATAATAAAGGATTGCTATTTTAAACTTCAAACAATAAAGAAACTCAGATCCCTACTACACTTCAACGATTTCCGCACAGTCCTCCAGGCTATTATTCTATCGAAGCTCGACTACTGTAATGCACTCTTACTCGGCATTCCTGCATCACACACCAAGCCCCTTCAACTCCTACAAAATGCCTCCGCTCGGATATTGTCAAACACAAAAAAAAGAGACCACATCACCCCCACACTTATTCAACTACACTGGCTCCCTATACAGTCACGAATTCTTTACAAAACACTCTCGATCATTCATAAGAGTCTAGTAAATTCTAACCTGAACTGGATTAACCCCCCCATCTCACCCCGTTCCTCCAATAGACCCACCCGCCCAGCACTCCAAGGAACACTCCATGCCCATTCTATCAAATCTTTTAAACTCTCCTCTACTATTAACAGAGCCTTCTCTCTTGCCGCACCCACCTTATGGAACTCACTGCCCCATGATATTCGAATAGAGACTTATACCCCCATTTTCAAAAAGAAACTTAAAACCTGGCTCTTTCGGCAAGCCTACTCCATTTCACCCCCTATTACATAAACCCCCATGTGAATTGTTAGATTGATATCCTGGTATGAACGCCTTTATGTCTGCTGATTCTGTACTGTGCACTTTCATGTATATAGTTCTAGTTATAATTATTATAATCAGCATCTCCCCATTGATGCTTGTTATATCTAAGGGCTCCTCCCGAAGATTATCTATATGTTACTGAGTTCACCATCTTTATTTGTTATATGTAAGGGCAATGCCCAAAGTTTTATGTTCACTGTGAACCGATACGATGTGCGAACGGATATCGGTATATAAGAAATGTTAAATAAATAAATAAATAAATAAATAAATAAATAATATTGGGGTAATTGAAGTCTCCCATTATTACAGCACTACCAATTTGGTTAGCTTCCCTAATTTCTCTTAGCATTTCACTGTCATTCTCACCATCTTGACCAGGTGGACAGTAGTATACTCCTATCACTATTGTCTTCCCCGACACACAAGGGATTTCTACCCATAAAGATTCAATTGTGCATTTAGTTTCATGCAGGATGTTTATCCTGTTGGACTCTATGCCATCCCAGACATAAAGTGCCACACCACCTCCGGGGTGCTCCTCTTTGTCATTGCGATATAATTTGTACCCCGCACTGTCCCATTGGTTGTCCTCCTTCCACCATGTCTCTGAGATGCCAATTAAGTCTATGTCATCATTCACTGCTATACATTCTAATTCTCCCATCTTACTTCTTAGACTTCTGGCATTAGCATACAAATATTTCAAAGTTAGTTGTTTGTATTTTCATTCTGCTTTTTAATTAATAGGGATAAGTTAGAATTTTTTAGCTCAGGTGAGTTTTTAGTTACAGGCATTTGGACTACTTTTCTTATTATTGGAACCTCACTGTTGGGATGCCCTAATTCTAATGCATCATTAGTATCCTTTGAAGATACCTTTCTCCGAACCATGCGCTGCTGAGCGACTGTCAGCTTTCCCCTATGTTCTAGTTTAAAAGCTGCTCTATCTCCTTTTTGACGGTTAGCGCCAGCAGTCTGGTTCCACTCTGGTTAAGGTGGAGCTCATCCCTTCGGAAGAGACTCCCCCTTCCCCAAAAGGTTCCCCAGTTCCTAACAAAACTGAATCCCTCTTCCTTGCACCATTGTCTCATCCACGCATTGAGACTCTGGAGCTCTGCCTGTCTCTGGTGACCTGCGCGTGGAACAGGGAGCATTTCACAGAATGCTACCCTGGAGGTTCTGGATTTAAGCTTGCTACCTAAGAGCCTAAATTTGGCTTCCAGAACCTCTCTCCCACATTTTCCTATGTCGTTGGTGCCCACATGTACCACGACAGCCGGCTCCTCCCCAGCACTGTCTAAAATCCTATCTAGGTGACGCGTGAGGTCCGCCACCTTCGCACCAGGTAGGCATGTTACCAGGCGATCCTCATGCCCACCAGCCACCCAGCAGTCTACATTCCTAATAATCGAATCACCAACTATGATGGCCGTCCTAACCCTTCTCTCCTGGGCTGTAGGCCTTGGGGAGATATCCTCGATGCGAAAGGACAATGCATCACCTGGAGAGCAGGTCCTTGCTACAGGATTCTTTCCTGCTACACCAGGTTGATGCTCTCCAATCATGAGACCTTCTTCCTCCAAGGCAGCACCAGGGCTGCCAGTCTGAATTTGGGACTTGGCTACTATGTCCCTGAAGGTCTCATCTATATATCTCTCTGTCTGCCTCAGCTCTTCCAGGTCTGCCACTCTAGCCTCCAGAGATCGGACTCATTCTCTGAAAGCCAGGTGCTCTTTGCATCGCATGCACATGTACAATGTCTCACCAGTGGGTAAATCCAACAAGGCACTGGAGTACTGCTTGCACTTTAATATATTGACATCTACACAAGTGCAAGAATGCGTGAGATCCTGGTGAAGTTTAAAGTTTCATGTAAATCATTTTATTGCGGCAACTCCTGAATTCAGAATACAAACTTTGAACACGATTCCCCCAACATGGTCCCGTGTTTCGCCTCCCGGCTGCTTCAGGGGGGATTTATTTTTAACAAAAATCTAAAAAGAGCACAAAAATATATTAGAACCAGGATCGAAAGCTAAACCGTCCAGACTAAAACCCACATAGTTGCGCTGTAGTTTTGTACTCAATAATTTCTATATAGACCCATACTTATACCCATCTAATGTTTAACAGCAGCATACAGCACAATACTAAAAGTAACCATACCTTTTTCAATCTGATAGCAAGTTTGGCAGGAGCGCAACTGCAGCGATTTGACAGAGGTTTAAGAACGCTGTCATTTGGCGCGAAAATCATGTCAGATTGGAGAACCCTGGTGACGTAATCGACGTCAGGCAGACGTGCCGACGTCATAAACCTTATATGGAGTCTGCAGGGAATACCCACTGGCTACACGAACTGTAGCCAGTGGGGAACTCTTAGTGAGCTCTTGACAGTTCGTGTAGCCAGTGGGTAGCCCTGCAGACTCCATATAAGGTTTATGACGTCGGCACGTCTGCCTGACGTCGATTACGTCACCAGGGTTCTCCAATCTGACATGATTTTCGCGCCAAATGACAGCATTCTTAAACCTCTGTCAAATCGCCGCAGTTGCGCTCCTGCCAAACTTGCTATCAGATTGAAAAAGGTATGGTTACTTTTAGTATTGTGCTGTTATGCTGCTGTTAAACATTAGATGGGTATAAGTATGGGTCTATATAGAAATTATTGAGTACAAAACTACAGCGCAACTATGTGGGTTTTAGTCTGGACGGTTTAGCTTTCGATCCTGGTTCTAATATATTTTTGTGCTCTTTTTAGATTTTTGTTAAAAATAAATCCCCCCCGAAGCAGCCGGGTGGCGAAACACGGGACCGTGATGGGGGAATCGTGTTCAAAGTTTGTATTCTGAATTCAGGAGTTGCCGCAATAAAATGATTTACATGAAACTTTAAACTTCACCAGGATCTCACGCATTCTTGCACTTATGTAGATGTCACCAGTGGGTAAAACATCATATATGTGACACTCGATGGAAAAGACTGCCAAGCCCCCCTCTTGCTGCTGGACTGCTGCTTTCATCTCAATTTTGTTCAGTTCCTAGTTAAGTTTTAGGTTGCTATGGGAGTAGGAATGTATCTAATTAACATCCTTTAAATGTATTAGTGAATTCACTATATGTCTGGTAGTAGCCTACAGGGGAATGATCAAACTCTCAATAAAGTTTTTGTTGTTTTGGGTTTTTTTTTGTGAAAGTGGCTCCTGCCTATAAATTAAAGGATGAGCTAGGGGTGGATGGGTGAGGGGTGGGAGGGTTGGAAAAAACAGTCTAACTTCAGTTAGTCAGCCAGAGTGACTCACTGCTCTCTTGATTAACAAATGTTGGTACCTATTCAAACCAAATTACACTACCTCAACACCTTTCCAAGGTGAGCAACTGAACTGAACTTTTCAACCTTTATACTTAGGTATACACTGCTCCTAGCTTATTTCTAGCTTCTGGCTACTTTATTTTTTTTTTTTAATACAAACACTAAGTTCTGCTTACTAGCTGCCTTACAGACCTTTAAAAATAAACACACTAACTACTGCTTACTAGCTGCCTTACTGACTGACTATTTAAAAATACAGTCTGACTTGTTTATTCGCTACCTTACTGATTATTAAAAGCACAAACAAACAAACACACTAAAAAATATTCCCAGATAGTTAACTTTGCCCCAATACTTTTAAAAAAGACAATGTCCCAAGCAAAAACTTACTGATTCCTTTCAGCCACCAGCAAGGTGATCCTCTCCTATCAGTGCTCCCACTGGAATGTGATGATGACGTGCTCTATGACTGCTATTTGCAGTCTGAACATATTTTTGGAATGAACTAGCTTTTTCACTCCACTTTTTATTAGAGATCTTTTGTGAATGTATCTTTGTTTGTATACATTTTAAGGTGTTCTACAGGGGTGTGTTTTCTTATTTATGTTATGCTCATTTTGAACACCATTGCTTAAATATATTTACAATCCTTTATTATTATACCTGATGGGATATGGGCCAGTGAAAGGACACTCAGTGGAAGGATAGCAACATAGCAACAGGCAATTAGCATCTCCGGGCTTCAAGCAAGATGGATCTTGGCAATGTCTCTTGCACAGCAGCAGCCCAATTGCATTGACATTTACTCAGTGTAGCTTCCAACTGGTCACATTTCCCAGGTTGTATCTAGAGAGGGCTGATCACTGCCAGATACTGGCACACAGAATAGATCCCAACACGTGACCATTCAATCAAATGATGTTGGGGATCATCCATTAGACTTACCCTGCCCTAAGTGTATCAAGTGGTCGGTCATTATTGCTCATGCTAGACAGACCATAGCAATGTGGGGGGTGGGGCAGCAGTGTGTACTAGTTAAAGGCCGAGTATTACACCAGGGGTCGGATATAAAAATAAGCAAAAGAAGGTAAAAGGAAAGAAAAGAGGGATCAGAGATTCATCACAGTCCACCTGCAGTTCGGGCTCTGACTTTAGCAGTTCATTGAATTCTGATGCTGATTATTCCCATTCACAATCAAGGACAGAGCCAATCAGTGAACACCCAGCACTAATTAGATTCCACAGAAGAAAAGTGATAAAGAATCATTATGTAGACATTTTTGATTCCTAGAAGAATGGCAAAAATGGAAAAGTATAAATAAAAAGATAAAAGGTGTCAATCTTCATCACCATGTTTATATCACCAGGGCATCCATGGGAAGACATGACATCCATGGGAATAGACTTCTCCAGGAATATAATAGATTATCAGCCTAGCAGTTTCCTCTGGTCTTGAGCTATGATCTTGTCTTTTTTTTTGGCTGCCTTTGCTAGGTTAGGGATTTGGGTTATATTGTTGTCTATTGCGATAGTGGACCCTTGGGCTGAGGGGGAGTTGGCGTTACCTGTGGGGAGCAGCCCCACAGGACCCCACCATCAGCAGGTGGAGCTGGTGGAAGCAGAGACCCAACTGAAGCTTTGCCAATACCAGCCCACATTCCCCTTAGGTTGAGCCCTTGGGTACCGAGGCCAGCTGGTCTTAGGTGGGGGCCTCTGTGGTGGTGGATGTCCAGGCAGACAGGAAATGCTGTGGGCCAGCATCCTGGGGGGTCAGCAGAGGGACAGCCCAGGGTCAAGTTGTGATTAAGGCAGGCATAACACAGCAAAATTGGTGTACAGGCTGTAGTCAGAGGCAGGCAGCGAGAAGTAAGGGCAGTGTCCAAGCAGTGGTTGAGGCAGGGAGCGAGAAGGAAAGTCATTATCCAAGCAGTGGCAGAGGCAACACCAAGATGCAGTCCAGAGTCAAAACCAGAAGATCATTCCACAAGGAAGACGAAGAAGGGAAAGCCGAGGACCCCAGGGACATGAAGACACTGAAGACAAATGAGAAGAACTGACCACTGAGGAGGAAATCCAAGGACAACCAGAGGAGGGAATCACAGATAGGAGACACAGACTCAGGAACCACGAGAAGCAGGATCCAGGAATCGAAGACAGGAACTCAAGCAATCCACTATTCCCTAAGAAGTCGACTCATTACCAAGGCAAGGACTGGAGGCTGGAGCCAGCCTGAAATAGTCCTGGGGTGGTAATGTCATCAATGGGTGCTGGGCAGCTGTTCCCACCACTGGCCCTTTAAGTAGGGCAGGATTGGGTGCACCTGCCTAGGGGAGTGGTGCGTAGGAGCCAGGGAGATTGCGGCAGCCAGCCGTGTGAGGAGAAGAAGAGCTGCGGCAGTGCTTCCGCTCTGTGGGAGGAGGGGAACACCCTGGAACCCTGGCGGGAGGACTTCCCCAGCGACAGGGAGCATGGAGATGAGTGTGGTGGCTCACGGGAGGCTGTGAGCTGCCAAGCAAAATATTGTCACAGGTTTTGGTATGCAGCACAATGCCTGTAGATGGGGCCTCAAGAAGACTCACAAAAGTATCTCCATTCTTGAATTGTTCCTATTTATTTTTGTCCTGCACATATGGAGCTCCAGTCTGAAAGAGAAGAAGGCAGTATTTTGGTTGGACAACCTAGCAGTAGTAGTACAGGCCATTAATCAGTAGTCTGTTAGTTCCTAGGTGGTTAATCTGCTAAGGGTGTTTGTGCATTTAAACATGACAGCCTATGCAAAAAAAAAAAAAGTTTAGGCATTTAAAACTATGGTATATTGCTGAATCCATCTTGTTTTAAGTGGTCTCATATCAAGAAACTAGCCCTGCCAGCAGATGAGTCATAGATACTAGTACCGGAGAAGCTGTAGTAACTTGGGATACGGCAGCCTGGGAACTACTTTATTATTCACTTCCACAAGGAAAATGAGCATCCTACAGGTGCAGCTACCTGAAGCTACAACAATTCCTGATAGACAAGGGACAGATCCCGTGCATTGCATCATCAAATACATAATTCGGGTGAGGCAAGAAGGATTAGACTTTTCTTCTCAAACACTCTCAAATCTCTGCCCTGCTTGGCCTGCAAGTAGGAAACCTTTGCTCTTCCTTCCAGCCTCTATCACATGCACCTGACTTCCTTAGTTGTCACTCTGCCAACCTGCTAAAGTTCCAGCTCTCCCTTTACTAGGAGGCTTTCTGTTTTTGTTATACCTGATGCTCACTGTCTCGCTTCCCCTGTCTTGCTAGCCTCCTGTTCCCATGTTCCGGCCTCTTTTCCCCTGCTGCTATTTCATCACCTCGTTGTTTCAAGACTAGTTCCTCTGTAGGAAACTGGAATAAAAATTTACCCTGCTGAAAGTTCGTACCAGAAGCAGTAGTTCAGCTTTTTGATTAATAGGTAGCTATTGTTTCATGGTTTAGGACTGCCTGGATTCCTGATTACATTGAAAGGGTTTTCTACAAAAGAATGGAATGAGGGGTAAACATAATTTTTGAAAACTGAACTCTGAACTGCTAGATTGTTATAGCCTAAGAGAAATGTAAATAATAGTCACGGAATGCATGCAGGCTTCCACAAATATAAGTTCACAAAGTAAAGCGAAATAACTGGAATTTATATAATCTTGATATCAGACTAGACACACGTGGAAACACACTCTTAATTTTTGTATCTGTGTTATCAGAAGTCAGTGCATTCCTGAAGCCGTAGTTCTACATTGTTTTGGTGTGCAGCTGTGCCTACTTGCACCTGTTATTTCATACCCTGCATGCCTGGATTTATTTGATTTGTAATTCTTTATCATTTCAAAGACAGGAACATAAACATCTGTGCTTTTCCTTAGGAGACCTTTTGAGTGTACTGCATATATATCTCTAAATCTTCCTAGAAACCAGTGCTGTATTCTCTTGCCAGGCGCCACAGACTGGCCTTCCTGTGCAAACGGCCTTCTCCAACAGAGGCCTGAGTTGAGCAGAGAACAGAAGGTCATTCTCTAAAACAGGATGCCGGGAACACAACAACCGACCATTGCTAACTGGTAACCACTGAGACGCCATACAACTCAAGAATGCAGTTGAGTCCCTAGGGAAGTTATTCACAGCCTGGGTCTCATGATAAACCTGCAACCAAAGTTTTTATTTTTCCAAAGCAACTAAAAGAACAATGTGCTGAATTCCAGAAAATCCAAAAACACTTACTGTAATACACTTGCACTTGGACTGGCTTATCTGTTGGAGAGTTGAAAGAGAAATGGTAGGCTTTTAGATGTTTAACAGCCATAATAAGGATTATAAATAACAACACTGCATACAGAAGTATGTTTCCTGTGAACATTAAGAAAACACAAGTTTCAATGGATTGTACCATGTTGGCCAGCGTATAGATAGAAGAAAATTGTAAGACCTGCGCGTGGGCGCACATGTGTGCGAGTTTGCTGGCTCATGCACATGGACGCAGAGATTTTAAAACACATGCGCATATATGCGTGTATATGTATATGTGTTTTAAAATCAGTTACTTGTGCGTATATGTGCACACGATTTCATATTGACACGCGCATGTGCATGCAAATGCCGTCTCGCTCGCATAAGTCGGGGGGATTTTACAAGGTACACGCCAACACCATTACCTCTTTTCCCGATTTATCCCCAGTTTACCCCAGTAAAGGAAAGGGCTACCTAACTCCCCTAGCTAACTCACCTCCTTTTTACCCTATTAGCCCCGACCCTTATAATGCCGTCCATAGTAGAAGTAAAGTTACATGGTAAGGGACCCCAACGCATGCTTGTGTGCATAAAGACTTACGTACAGACTTCATGGTAGAGACCTGTTGCGGAGCGCTCGGAGAGCGATCCCACTTCCTGAGAGATGGTGTGTCCTTGGGCCGCGGCTCGACCCCAGAGGATTCCGAAGAGGGCCGCGGGAGGCGTGGCATGCCCGAGCATGGGTAGGACGGAAGCAAGACTGGAGTGATGACCAGGCGACAGGCCCTCCACCAGACCTGCACGCTTCGGAAGAACCAACAACGCAATGTTGGTCTTGTGAACAGTCCTCCGACCGTTCCCAGCCCTTTCGGACCTGCCGCAGCGTACGGCATGAAGCGGCAGGCCGGACAGAGGCCAGGACAGCGAAGACTGGAACATAGATTCAGACGAGACTCAGGAACAGGGTACTGGAAGTGCAGACGTAGACTCAGGAGCAAGGTACTGAAGGTGTAGAGGTAGATTCAAAGGCGAGGTACTGAAGATGCTGAGGTAGGTTCAGAAGCGAGGTATTGTAGATGCAGAGGTAGGTTCAGAAGCGAGGTACTGAAGGTGCAGATGTAGACTCAGGAACAAGGACTGAAGGAAGACATGAGCACAGTCCCTCAGGGCACCCTGCTCAGACCACTCCTGGGACTGAGTCAAGGGCCACCCTGTCCCACGCGTCCCCAACACTGCCTTGGAGGGCAGGTCACGGACCCCGCTGAGAACGGGAAAATGCAGGAGAGAACCAGGCGAAGCGAACTCCGATGCTGGGATACTGACATCCGAAGCCCCGTCGGCTGGCAGGAAGGGAAGCTCCAAAGCGCAGGGACGAATCCCACCTGTTGGCCACTCCAGGGCCCAACAGGCCAGAAGGCTCAGGAGCCAGACAAGACGAAGGGCAGAACATATGGGACTGGATCAGGAACTGGATCTGGCACCAACATCAAGGAGACAGGGAAGAAGCTGGATTGCTGCACACCGGCAGCCAAGGCAGGAGACAGGGTCAGGAACAAGGACTTCTCAGACTTAGAAACGAGGTACATGGCTTGCATCACAGATGGCCCTAAACAGCCCGCCCCGAGGGCTGGTCACGGACCACAGCATGGCTTGCCGCGAGGTACCAGGACATTGGAAGACACAGGATCAAGGTGCTAGCTTTCAGGAGATTCAAGGCAAGGTACTTAGCTATCAGGTGAGTTCTTAGAAACGAGGTACATGGCTTGCATCACAGATGGCCCTAAACAGCCCGCCCCGAGGGCTGGTCACGGACCACAGCATGGCTTGCCGCGTGGGTACCAGGACATTGGAAGACACAGGATCAAGGTGCTAGCTTTCAGGAGATTCAAGGCAAGGTACTTAGCTATCAGGTGAGTTCTTAGAAACGAGGTACATGGCTTGCATCACAGAAGCCCTAACCAGCCCGCCCCGAGGGCTGGTCACGGACCACGGCGTGGCTTGCCGCAAGGTACCAGGACATTGGAGGACACAGGATCAAGGTGCTAGCTTTCAAGAGGTTCAAGACAAGGTACTTAGCTTTCAGGCGAGTTTCAGGATCAAGGGTCAAGGCTTATAACATCTGGACTGGATCATGGATACCGGATAAGAATCAGACCTCAAGGCAGGAACAGGAACAGGCAAACATCAGGACTGGAACAACTGGAGACATCAGGACTGGAACAACTGGACAAGAAGCTTCAACGGAAAACATGGAACACTGGACCTTGCAGAAGGCTGGAACACAAGGCAGCTCCTGGAACGAGGATCTCAGGAGTGACCAACTCCTTGCGAAGGCCAAGACAGACTGGACTCTGAATCCCTTTGTAGAGCTGGGGTGGACAACGCCCAGGGAGGAGCCAGCAGGGGCCACACCTGGCTGGCCCTTGAAGAACAGACGAGGGGCGCGCGCGCTCACGCCCTAGGAAGCTGGAGAGATGAGTGCTGGATTGTTGGTGGCGTTCCCAGCCACGTGGAGGATCCATGGAGAAGCAGACGATCGTCGGGGCAGCCCTGCCCTGAAGCTGGAGAGATGGCAGGCTGCTAGGACGGCTCCCGGCCACGACGACTGAAGCAGGGGAGCAGGAAGGTAAGGCTGGCTGCAGAAAGCTACAGGCTCCAGCAGGGACGGCCTCCCTACCGGCCAAGGACCCGGGCAGCCATACAGGCACCGGCAGGGACGCCTTTCCTGCCGGCTGAGGACCCCGGGATCGTCGATAACACGCTGGGGAACTCCGGAGCAGCAGCGGGGGTCCTGACCGTGAGGGAAGGCTCGCGGGGGATCGGCCCCACTGCCTGAAGCAGAAGGCAGCCGGGGAGGAGCCTGGATTGCAGCGAGGGACCGCCGCAGCGGCGGCGGCGTCAGCGGCCCGGCTGGCCGCGCGGGGGGTAAGAGCCTGCCCGCGCTCCTCGCGGTCAGGATCGTAACAGAGACCATCCTGCTCATGTCCTGCCCATGACCTGCCCAGACCACACCCCTTTTTGGGAAACATTTTTTTGTACGTGTAATGGGATATACACGTGTACTCATGCGGGTTTTAAAATTTTCATGGCGCACACTGGGACGAGTCACATGCATATCTCCCAGCTTTGGCATGCATTGGGGTTTTAAAATCAACCAGAAAGGTTATAGGGGGGGGTATCACATTTAAAAACTTTCCTCCCTGCCATCCACATATATGATTTCTTTCTCCCTCATCTCTCAGGCTTCCTCTCTGTCTAGATCTCATTTAATAGAATTGTTAACTCGTAATATATCATCTGACCTTCCTGCTTTACTCCTAGGTGATTTTAACATTCAGGTTGATAGATACCCCCAGTCCACTGATTGTGAAGGTTTTATTGATACACTTGCAGCTTTAGGTTTCACTCAAATCGTACATAAGTGAACTCATAGAGCAGGGCACACAACTGATTTAATTTTTGTGAATCAGCTAATAAATGATCCTTCTCATCCAATTTGCCAATCAGTCCCGTGGTCTGATCATTTTTTGATCACATCACATTTTAAGATTAAAACACATACTGTCAATGATAGTAATACTCATTCCTTTAGTAATTTTCGTAAACCAATCAATCTAGATGATTTTATAGAACAGCTTCCTGATGCCTTAGCTAATTTAAACTTAAAAAATGCTGATAAAGCTACCCAGTCATGGTATGATGTAACCAAGACATTAGCTAATGATCTAAGTCCCATTCTTGAAAAGGAAATAAAAACTACGAAGAAAAGAAATAATCCTTGGTACACAAATTAATTAAGATCCTTAAAGAAAATTCTTAGAATTAAAGAAAGGGCCTGGAGAAAAACACCCCTAATCCTAATTGATGGCTGAATATTGTATGCTTTTAACTAAATACAGGGCCCAAATCAATAATTGAAAACATGAATACTTTTCCCATAAGATTCACGATTTTAATTTTAACCCGAGAGTTTTATTTTCGATAATACAGGATTTAATCAAGCCCTCACAATCCACGTTTGCGTTGGAACCTATTGAATCTAAATGTAATGCTTTTGCCCAATTCTTTAAAGAGAAGTTCCAAAATGTTTTAAATTCCATATCTATTTATCAAATTCATAACATAAATTAACATGATACTGTAGATTTTGCCTGATCCAAGTCTGAATTAGATTCTTCCACAGAGATTTCTAATTTAATCAAAAATCGAGCTAATCATTGTCTTGATATCATTCCAATCAAACAGTTAAAATTAGTTTCAACCATTATTGCAAAATCCATTGCTGATATTATCAATTTGTCCTTAGATGAAGGAAAATGTCCTCAAATTCTCAAAGGCGCGCGCAAGTTATAAAATCATGGGTCGGCACGCGCAAGGGGGTGCACAATTGTGCACCTTGGGGTAGATTTTATAAATTTACGCGCGCGCGTACTTTTGTTCATGCACCAGGCGCGAACAAAAGTACGCTGGATTTTATAAGATACGCGCTTAGCCGCACGTATCTTATAAAATCCGGGGTCAGCGCGTGCAAGGGGGTGCACATTTGGGCAACCTGTGCACACCGAGCCTGGCGCGCGCTGCCTGTTCCCTCCGAGGCCGCGCCGAAATCGGAGCGGCCTTGGAGGGAACTTTCCTTCCACCTCCCCTCACCTTCCCCTCCTTAACCCCCCCTCTGGCCCTATCTAAAAAAAACCCCCACCTTTGTTGGCAGATTTACGCTTGCCGAAAGCGGGTGTAAATCTGCGCACGCCAGCGGGCTGCTGGCATGCCATCACCTGGCCCGGGGGCTGGTCCGGAGGCCTCGACCACGCCCCCGGGCCGGCACCACGCCCCTGGACCCGCCCCTAACCGCCCCTGACCCCGGACACGCCCCCGGACCCGTCCCCTCCTGCCCCATTTACGAAGCCCCGGAACTTGCGCGCGTCCCGGGGCTATGCGCGCGTAAATCTGGCCAGATTTACGCACGCAGGGATTTTAAAATCCGGCCCCTTGTGCGTGCCGAGCCACGCTGCCTTCCCCCGTTCCCTCCCAGGCCACTCTGAAATCCTAACCTGACCTTCCCACCCCTTCCCCTAATCTTTTCTCCCCCTAGCCTTACTCTAACCCCTCAAATTTGTTATTTTACCTTTTGCGCCTGGCTGCCGGCACGCGATCCTTCTTTTGGCCACTGTGGTAATGGCCACTGTTTCGGAGGCCTCTGGCCCCGCTCCCACCCCCGGACTGCCTTGCCCCGGCGTGAGTAACCTTTTTAAAATCCGGCCCTTCATGTATAGCTGAAAGACTCCAATGACTCACACAAAGGCGACTTATGAGCATATACTCCAATTGTATATGCACATACTCCTTGGAAGTATTAGAAAATTACCCCCTAAAGAAATATTATCTCTCAACACATACAATCTTGTGTAAAAAAAAATAAATACAGCTGTTATCTCATCTGTAAATGCAGGAAGGAAAACTGGCATGAAGGTATAGTTCATTCCATACTGGTCACTAGAAGTTTGTTTGGGAATGCAGCCTAAAATGGGCAGAATACTCCATGGACAGCTAAATATTGGATGAGACCAATAGTCAGTAAGGACTATTAAGAAATTTGACAAGAACTGTAAAAACAGCAAGAGCAGAGGCAAAAACATCCAAAGACACCAAGAGAGGAACAGATCAGCAGGAGCAATGGCATTAATATCTATAGACAGTGACTAAAGAGCAAATTAGGAAGAAGAGTGGCATCAATATCCCAAAACACTGACAGGCCGATACAGTACAGTGTTGATGGCCCTATTAGGTATTCGCGCGTGGGATACAGAAAGTAAAATGTGCAGCCATGCCGCACATTTTACTCTAAGAAATTACCTAGTTTCTAGTTTCTGCCGGCACCGGGAAAGTGCACAGAAAAGCAGTAAAAACTGCTTTTCTGTGCACCCTCCGACTTAGTATCATAGCGATATTAAGTCGGAGGTCCCGAAGGGTGTAAAAAGTAAAAAAAAAAAAAAATTTAAATTGGGCCGGCGGCTGTCGAGCCGAAAACCGAACGCTCAATTTTGCCGGCGTCCGGTTTCCGAGCCCGTGGCTGTCAGCGGGCTCAAGAATCGACGCCGGCAAAATTGAGTGTCGGCTGTCAAACCCGCTGACAGCCGCCGCTCCGGGTCAAAAGGAGGTGCTAGGGACGCGCTACTGTCCCTAGCGCCTCCTTTTGCCTGTTTCTACCGCACCACCTAATTTACATACTGAATCGCACACACTGGGGAGTGGCCGGTGCGCGCGCTGGGAGAGCGGACGTTCAGCCACTCTCCCGCGTTTTTACTGAATCGGCCCGTGAGTGAGGGGTAAGGGAGGAAGAAAACAGAATGCAGAATGATGCATGTGTGTAAGTGCAACCTCTCCCTAACCCCACCCCAGGAATACCGCAGTGTGGGTAAAGAAGTGGCACTACACACATAAGTTTACCCACACACAGGGGCAACTCTTTTCTAAAAGCCCTCTTCTGTGGGTAAATCACTACTTTAGCCAGGCAAAAATCTTTGACAATTACCCTCTGTAGGTGTAAGTAAAGTTTAGTGTTAAAAATATTATTCAGAGTTAGGACAAGGGCACTTGCTATTGTACCCATGTAGTGAAGATGGTGAGAAAGTTGACATTCTAATGACATTTGTACAAAATATGTTTTTCTTTCAATAAAAAAATGTTTTTAAGAGGAGGTAAGTAGCAGAGGATATTATAGAGCTACAATCCCTTCAGACAGAAGAACTCGCCAACGGAAACGATTTAAAAAGTGACAGTTTTTATGGCCAATTGTTCAAACTCTTGCCTCAGTTTTCTATGAATAGTTATTTTATTCTGATAATAATTTCTTTACCATGTCGCAAATAATTGCATTTTTGCTTCAGCTGTGCTACTTGCAAAAGGAAGCATGAGGGATGGAGGTAAGGAGACTGTACGCTTTCCTGTGAGAATTTTAGAATTCTTTTTTAATTAGGAAAGAATGTGTTCTACCATTCCAAATCCTAATAAACTGCTAATGATATTCATAAATTGTAAAAAGTGTGTACATTCCTTTCAGAAAATGCGCTTTCAACATAAATTATGATTCTTATTAAACAAATATAACCATAAATAAACTGGGTGACTCAATTTTGTATGCAGTGGGAATTATTTATTAAAAATGCATGAAAATGCAGAAATGGTAGAAGATTACTTTGGTTTTAATTTATACCCTGATCACACAAATAAAAACACCATAAAAGCACTGAAGGCCTGTTATTTTCAGAGATATAAGAGCAAGACAAGCAAAATAAAGGGAATAGGAAAAATATAAGGAAAAAAGTAGGGTTTGTGAGGAAGAGGGCAAGCAGAAGGCAGATTCTTTTGCTTAGTATATCCAAACTATTTATGTGCCAGGGGCTAGAAGAAAGCTAAGTTAATCCTGCTCCAGAAAAATAGAAGCAAGGAAGGAGCAGATAGTTACAGACCTTTTGTTGTGGGCAAAGCTATGGAATCACTTCTTTTTTTTTTATTTATTATTTATCATTTCCGATACACAATTTCGAAATGTTTAAAGTGGAATCACAATAAATCATATTCCTATAAATGTTATTACTGACATAACATTTTATAAACAAATATATCCTATATTTCAAGTCAAAAAAGTAAATATCAGCATTTAGAAACTTAAACATGTTTCCACTTAAATATCCAAAGCAATATAGTGTAACACCATCATAAAGGCTAAGGCATTTAGGTTAACACTGGGAGTCAAATCTATTAAAAATATATTCATAATAGAAAGCAAATACATAGAATTTCCTGCACTTTACTCTTAATATTAGTTATAATGGGGATGAAGTGACTAACTTCCTCTGCTCAATGAAACTTCTTAAATGATCAGAAATGAAGAAAACAAATATCTCCTGATCCTTTTTTATCAGACATTTCCAAGGAAACCTTAGTGTAAAAGAATACCCTAAGGATACAACCTCTCTGCGGAGTACTAGAAACTCTTTCCTCCGCATTTGAGTTGTCAAAGCTAAATCAGGGAAAAATCTTAACATTTTTTCCATATAGTGTGACTGGGTACTTGGAAAAATATTTCTTCATAACCTTATTCAGGTCAAGATAATTTATAAAAGTAACTATTAACGTTCCCCGGTCTATCACTTGATTAGAATTCTCAAGAAATTCTGAAAGATTTCCCTGAAATGGTTGGTCAGGAGTATTTAAATTAGAAATTATTTTCGGCAGGAAATAACATATATTTATAATATGCAAATCATTTTCCAAAAACCCCAACAATTCCTTAAGAAATTTACAGAAAGTTTCTTTAGGTACTTCCCCCACAATCCTTGGGAAATTTAGGAGACGAAGATTCAGCCGTTTCGAACTGTTCTCAAAATTTTCTATTCGCCTTGCTAACAAGGCTCTCTCTTTCACCACGGCAGCATGGAATTCAGTATTCTTTTTCTCAGTCTCTTCCAAGATCTTTATCCTTTCCTCCGATTTCTTAACGGAATTTGTGAGTATTTGTATTTCCTGATAGCTTTTTCCAATATTCGTATCCATTTTTTTCTCCAATCTCTTGATGTTGTTCGACATTTCCGCCATTAAATCCCACATTAATTCCAATGTGACCACGGCAGGTCTGGTAGCAATCTCCAGGGACTCACCAACATCAGACGGGTCTAGTCCCCCGGTTGCTCCTTCGCACAGGTCCAGTTCCACGTCCACCTCCTCTGGTTCCTGACTCGGGGCTTCCGTGGGTCGATCCCCCTCCACGTCTGCTCGGGTTGTGGACATTAACCCGATAGGAGTCACCTCCTCTGTGGCGTTTCTCCGGCATTGCTCTCCTGACCTCTGCACTGGAAGTGGTCTTTGTTCTGGACTGAGTGACGCCTCCTCAATTTGGTCAACACGCTCTCCCAGAACGCCCGACAGGCTTGGATCCTCGGCTCTCGCTTGTTGTGCAGGGGTAAGCATGAAACGCGTAATCTCTTGTTGAATTGGCGATTGAAGGGGTAGTGAGGGAAAAATCCTCACCTTCCCCTTTCGTTTTGGGGGCATAATTCACCTAATTCAAAAATTTATTTTTCCAACACAAGAGAGTTCAGCGTCCCAGCTTCCATCTATGCCGCCATCTTGCCCCGCCAACTCCCAATATGGAATCACTTCTAAAGGATAGTGCAGCTCCTTGAACCAAGTGTGTTATAGGACCCTAGATAACATGGTTTCACGGGGAAGGGAGATGGGTGGGTGGAAGGGGGGATCCTGTTAAGCAAACTTGACCAAGTTTTCTGATGAGGTAATAAAAGTATTAGATCAGGATAGTATGTAGACGTTGCCCCTTCAGACTCCATCCAATAAGACCAATAAGATTGGAAATCAACTAACCAGTATGGGAGAGGACAGAAAGATGTTAACTGTGTGAGGAGCTGATTAAGCAACAAAACTGAAATAAAAGTCCATTTAAGGAAGGTTAAATGGCCAGTGGGATTCACCAGAGCTTCATGCTGGGGCCAGTACTATTCAGGCCTGGAAGAAAAATGTTCCTGTGTGCAAGCGATGTAAAATCTCTAACAGTCCTTTATACCGACTGTTCTTAAGATACTGGTAATGTCTTCTTATAACAGAAACCATTGTCATCAACCTTTCCTTATATTTCTGCAGGTGTCCAATAATTTATGAGAGAAATTAGTGAGATTGGTTGACTTACATGTTGGGACAATTCCAAAAGATATTGACTATCTGAAATTTTTTAAACTTTTCAAATTTCCAAAAACTACAACACAAATGTGTAAGAAATTACAGCTCCAATAGAAAAAAAAAATCTATCATAGGAAATACAAACATATTAATAAAAACCCTTCTCCTTGGTCCATAACAAGTCATTATTGGGGGGGGGGGGGGGGGACCATAAAGAAATTATAGAGGAATTAAAAATAAACTAATCCTTTACCTCAAAAAAAGACAAACAACATGGCCAAAAGCCTCATTTTCTAATGGCCCAATACTGATGTCTCAAATCTCAACTCTCCTTACAAGCAGGGAAAGAAAAATTGTAAAGTCATAATTTTGTCTACCAAAAACAGTTGAAAGGATAAAGGATAAAGAAAATATATTTGTTCCCCAATACACTGACAAGGAAATTAAAAAAAAAAAAAGTAGTACTCAGCAGCATCAAAACTCACTCACACAACTGAAGGAACTGTTTCGTCCTACCCTGAATTGATAAGTTACGCCTGGGAATACCCTCAGTCTCCCACCATATAAAGAAATATCTTTATTTTTAAAATAAAACCAAAGCACCAGGTATTTTACCCATTCAGAACTAAAGGATATAAGGAGGCTCATCCTTGGATGACTCCAAGTAGGTTGGAAGCTCTAAACTATCCATAGGAGTCAACACCTCCTTCTTCTATATTCTCCTCCCTTTTTCCCCACAGGTATATACTAGATTTTGGAAATGGAAATCACAGCTCAGATGAAATTTTCAACATTTCTCTAATATTTCACAAACAGTTTAGGTGACAAAAACCTTATCCTAGGAAAATTTACCATTTATAAATTCCTTGCCCTCACAGAATTCTCTTGTGTTTCCAATTTGTTATGAATAACCAGACTGTCCTTAATCTGGATTATATTAATAGCATGGAGTGATGTCACATGAGAACAAACATCAGTGAGCTGACTTTCAAACACAGTCAGTCTTCTCATTATCTCCCAACTTGGCAACTGCTTCTTCAGAAAAGATACACAACTGGGCAATCAATTTGACCAAAGTGCCCTCAGTCTGAGAAACCACCTTTCATATTCCTCCGTAGTCACACTCTTGGAACTAATGGGATGGGCCTCACCTGGGGCATACATCACTCTACTGGGGGAGGGGAAGATTGCTATCAGGACCATGATCCTCCCTGGTGATAAGCAGTTGGCGCTAACCTTCTCTTGAATTGTGGGGCTAGATTGAACAATTCCCCCAATCCCAACATTCGCTTGCTTGAACACGTTACTGGTTTTAACTATCAATGCACCACATGTATGTAGTACTGATGTCACAGGATAAAAAAAGAAAAATAATGTTTTCTGCCTCCATCAACAGGATGAGGGACTAGACCCAATCGTTTGGGACTGGTGTAGCAGAAAGCAAAGGAAGGGTCTATTCATTCTTCAGAGGCCAAAAATAATTTGAATGAAGAATCATTATTGTCTAAGCTCATGCTTTTCAAATCCAGCTCTCATGGATCTCAAACAGGATTGGTTTACAAAATATGCAAATTACTCTGGTAGACCAAATGTATATAGTCATATCTCTTGCATATCAGTTTTGGATAGCCTGAAAATCTGAATCAGCTCTCATAGATAAAGAACAGTGTAGTATAATTACATAGTAATGTAGTAAATGATGGCAGGAAAAAATCCATTCACTCAAATGACCTGCCCAGTTGGGATTCTTCATCTAATTTTCTACCATTGTTTGTAGATAAGCATACAAATTCCTATATGCAAACCAACACCAGCTCCCCCACCTGACATCTCAATCCCTCTCACCACTACATAATAAAATATCCAGATTCCCTTCCATGTCTTCTTACCTAGTTTTATAATAATCCACGCAGTCACCAAAATTAATATGGCTGTTGTCCAAAATATCTGACCTCCCCATACTAATTTATATTTGAGTTTTACCCAAGGTTGGTCCCTGCAGGTTATCTCCAGTTCCCTGTCTTACAGTACTGTCCACTGAAATCATGTGGCCAGTGCTTTGTGATGGCTTTGATTGTTTGAAATTAAGCCAAAGTATCCTTTAGTTTAGATGTGAATATCATCATTAGGGGTGGACTGGGCAGTGAAAAGGTTTTCATTTCATTGAGATTTTCTAATTTTGTTTCTTATAAAATCCGGGGTCGGCGCGCGCAAGGGGGTGCACATTTGTGCAACCTGCGCGTGCCGAGCCCAGCGCGAGCTGCATGTTCCCTCCGAGGCCGCTCCGATTTCGGAGCGGCCTCGGAGGGAACTTTTCTTCGCCCTCCCCCCACCTTCCCCTCCCTTCCCGTACCTAACCCACCCCCCCGGCCCTATCTAAACCCCCCCCCTTACCTTTGTCGGCAAACTTTGCGCGCGTCACCGGCAGCCCCGCTCAGTCCTCCGGTCCCGGGGGCTGGTCCGGAGGCCTCGACCATGCCCCCGGGCCGGCGCCACGCCCCCAAGCCCACCCCAGAAACGCCGGGGCACACCCCCGAAACGCCGTGTCGTTTCGGGGACGCCCCCGGACACGCCCCCTCCCGCCCCTTTTCGAAAATCCCGGGACTTACGCGCGTCCCGGGGCTTTACGCGCGCCGGCGGCCTATGCAAAATAGGCGCGTCAGCATGCGCGGCCCTTTTAAAATCCGCCCCATAATTTATTGCACCCCTGTTTATTTGTAAACCAGCATGATGTGATCATTTCATGAATGCCGGTATATAAAAACCTTAAATAAATAAAATAAATAAATAATTGCATTTTCCTATCTGCAATCATTTTGGGGGGAAAGGAGAGGGAGAGAGAGAGACTATCTACAAAACCCTAAGGCATCTGACATCATTCCCAGGACCGGGCCGAAGTTTCCCACCATGGTCCCTTTAAATCTGGAGCTCCGTCCCTTAGGCATGCGTGCCTAAGGGACGGAGTCTGCAGCGAAGGATCGGCTGCATCTTCCTCATGGAGGGAGCACCGCGAGAAGGCCCAGCCATGGCCCGGAGCCGAACGGAGGACACCACGACCAGCTGAGAAGAGCAGGAGGTGAGTTGGGGAGCCGACTGCGGACCCCCGTGGTCCAGGTTTACAACAGGTTGCCAGGAGAAGCCCCTCCAACTTGGCCCCAATGCTTATTTTGTCACAATTTTAACTTTAAAAAGTGGTCTGCCTCCCCCCCCCCCCCAAAAATCGATTTTGGAAAAATTCAATCAAGGCTATAAATCCAAGGTGGGAGCTCAGGCAGGCTTTCCCCACCTAGAATTTGCTTTTCTTAAAATTTTTCATTGCTCAAATCCATTTTTATAAACTTTTAAAAGTTCTTCTGACCTCCTCCACGTCACTTCTGGGTTGATGACTCAATGTCAATTCTCCTGCAATTTTATTGCACATACACTGCCAGTGCTCCTCTTCTAGTCAGTACCAATCAGCCGATGGCTGACCCTGATCTACAGCTATAGAGTAAGAAACTCTTGTAGTTACTTCTTTTTATTTTCTATCTCTCAGTCTCTCTCATTCATTACAGCACTATGCAAAACAAAAACAAATACTATTTTCTTACTGCACTGGCAACAATCTCAGTGTCAGCATTTTCTCCAGTATTTTCAGTAAGTATTCCAGGGACCATGACAGCCTCACTGAATATGCAGAATTCATAGCATTTAAATAGAACCCTAACAGCTGACTTTGACAGACTTATAGCAGCTCTCTCTCCTTGCAGGAACTCAGGATACAGTCATGTGAGCCATAACAACACTCCCAGTCCTCAGATTCTCAGCAGCACAGGGAGGGAAGCAGGAGCTCTTACAGCTGCCTGCACATCTACCCCATGCAGTAACATACCCAGTGAGAGAACTGGAAGAAAAACATGTCATGTCCCAGCAATGCTTTCTCAGAGCCCAAGTTTCAGGTCAGTAAATAAAAAAAAACTTTACCCCCTTATTTCAATATTTTAACCTCTGGTTACACATGGAAGGGGAAGGGGTAATTGATGCCTAACAAGCAAATTAGCATCCTATGAGGCTTTGTCAAAGCTGGCTGCCACTCAGCATGATTTCCTCGGCTTGTGCAGGTGCACATGGGGGATCCGGGGGTAGATCTGGAAGCATCTCTATTGGTATGCCATGATGGAGAACAAGATTATGGAATACACAGCAGAGCAGCATTATATCTCCTACTTTGGGTATTGGATATTAAAACTCCACCCATTTTGTCCAAACAGCAAAATATACTTTTGAGAACGCTGAAGGTGTGTTCCAAGACACAGTGGGTAGAACATAAGGCCTCATTGTATCTCGTCTCTGATGGCATGTTGGAATAGCAACAGGGATGAGAAGCCACGTCCTGCAACCATATCCCAAATCTCCTGCGGCAAAGACATAATGGGGGCATCATTCACACCACAGTCACCTTGAGATCTGGCTGCCAAACCACAGCATGCTATAAGACAGTATCAGCTAACTTCTAGCTTAGCATGAGCCTTAAAAGCCTATTTCTCTAATGTAGGTGCATGCCAGTATATAAGCAGTATCTGAATCTAGGTCAGATCTTCCCAACTAGTAAACTGTATTTGGGGATTCCACCAAATACAACCAAGCTAAAGCTACTCCTTCATAACAGTGATCAAACCCTGAAGTAGTACATTAGAGCTGCCACACATGTCATAGCAGAAAAGCCTCAACCCCGTGATCTGAATGTGCAAGTCCCTGGCTTCTCTGCAGTATGTCATAAGAACATAAGAAAATGCCATACTGGGTCAGACCAAGGGTCCATCAAACCCAGCATCCTGTTTCCAACAGTGGCCAATCCAGGCCATAAGAACCTGGCAAGTACCCAAAAACTAAGTCCATTCCATGTAACCATTGCTAATGGCAGTGGCTATTCTCTAAGTGAACTTAATAGCAGGTAATGGACTTCTCCTCCAAGAACTTGTCCAATCCTTTTTTAAACACAGCTATACTAACTGCACTAACCACATTCGCTGGCAACAAATTCCAGAGTTTAATTGTGCGTTGAGTAAAAAAGAACTTTCTCCGATTAGTTTTAAATGTGCCCCATGCTAACTTCATGGAGTGCCCCCTAGTCTTTCTACTATCCAAAAGAGTAAATAACCGATTCACATCTACCCGTTCTAGACCTCTCATGATTTTAAACACCTCTATCAAATCCGCCAGAAATATCAATTTTTGAGCCCTGACACAAGGAATATGCTAGGCCTCAAAATGCACAGGTCGCTGCTTCTAGTTTATCTGTGTGATGGGCAAGCAAACTGTGCTTGACATTCTGGCTGACCCATCACTAACAGCCTGATCAGCGAGTACCAGCAATGTGGATACTTAAAGGATGTGATTAACCAGTGAGATTTCAACTGCTCCAAATGGGAGGAATGCAAAAGGCCACTGTTTAAAGTGAACATGTAGAAAGTGTGTAGTGCCTGCACACACACCAAGCTTAATAGCAAATGCATGGTTTGGCATCACAAGATTAGCAAGCCTCTGGAGCATGGGAAGAGAAAGCCAGACCCTGGCACAATGGCATGCAGACCTAACTGTACAAGCCACTTGTCATTTCAGCGATGCTGTTACATTCCCCACAGCCCCCCCCCCCCCCCCATGTCCGTGTCGTTTGCTGAAAACACATAGCCAGAGATGGAATAGAGAAAGAAACATCTCTCTTACCTATGAGTCAGCCGTCACCGTAGAGGCCACCCTCAAAATTTTTATATGGGCCTGATTGCCTAAATATAAAGGAATCCTGTACAACTCCCGGATACCTGGTCACCATATTGAGGTTGTACATTAGAGCATCATAGACCATTTGCACGTAGAGGGAGTGGAAGAGCTTTCTGTTGCAGAAAATCTCTTCCCTGTCACAGGGTGGGATGATGGCTACATGAGTGCAGTCAATAGCTCCCAGAAAATTGGGAAAGCCACTCTTCAATTCATTCAAGTCCTGCCTGTCCCAAGGAAATGCTATGTAGTGATTCATACGGTCAGCTACAGCTGTTATGTCCTGGTGCAGACAGCGGGAAAAAGTGGTTTGGGACATTCCACCCCCCAAAACCCCTACTATCATTTGGAAGGAGCCACTTGCCATGAAATGCAGGGTGGCCAATAGTTTGGTGAGGCCAGGCACAGCATGGGACCTTTCTGTGACCGGATCCAGAACCCCTCGGATTTCTTCATTCAATTCCAGGATAGCCAGAGAGCTGAGGAGATACCTGCTAACCACATAATCCTCAGGCATGCCCAGCAATGAGGCTCATGGAAGAAAGATGCGCTCCCTGTATCTCCCACCTGGTAGGTGTATCTGATAGGCCTCTTTTTATTGTGTGAAATAATAGCCACAATCCGTGATAATGGCCATGGGTGCAAGATTAAAAATGTTTTCCCCCTTGTACCACAAAAATAAAAGGTGTAGTTATTTTCTGACGTTAAATCCTGCATTAGTGTGCATCACGCTATTGCAGAATGCAGTATGACATCTTAATTTGCATTAACTTCTCCCACATGCATACTAAATTTAAAAATTGCATGCTAGCTTGCGTTGCGCTATTTATGTTGTGCGCAACATGCGTTAGACCCCATTTAGTGCACGTTCAGATCCTAATGCACTTTGATGATTGATCCAGTAATAGATAAACGGACAACTTTTGAATATTGACCCCCCTCCATGTTTTTGTTTTGTTTCATTTTAGAAATGACACAGATCACTGAAAGAAATATCAGTGATACTTCTTATGGCATTTGAAATAAATGCACATCCTTAACCATCATGTGTTTTTGTGCTGGGCACAGTACCTAGTTCTGCTTGATGAGCAAATCTTTCTTGATTCAGAATACTAGAGTTGCAATTTTAAACCCTCTGCTGGCATCTTATGTTGATGCATATTGATGATGATTTCTCAACATAGTAACTCTCAATATTTTGGCAAACATCAAGTTCATATAATTTCTAACATGTCAGTGAGCTGGTCAGAGAGCAAGATTTGATATGGAGGTTGAGTACAATGCAGTTGCAGAGAAAACAATGTAGCCTGTCACTTCCTATCGCGTGTCTTTTCTATAACATCATTTGCTATGTTGTTGCAGCCAAGGCGCACCCATAACATCCTTGTCAAAATGTCAAATTGAATTGTTACTTAAATACAGTAGGACTTTATTTAGCTGTCCACGTGTCTGGGGCTTATTGTTATCAGCAGACGGACAATAAGTTCAACAAAACTGACAAGTCGGCAACATGCGTTTTATATAATAAAATAAAAAAAGAATGGGCAATGCCTTCAGATATGTTTATTTTGATTTCAAAGTCACAGTCAAAGCTATAATAAGATAATGGCTTAGGACACAGAAGATGGATTCATTGTAATCAGAATAAACTGAAAAAGAATAAAAATTGCAGACGTATACATAATCTGTATCCCGTGAGGAAATTTCAGTCCTGTGGAACTGTCATTCTAATGCAGGAATAGACCATTAAAAGTGTAAATCTTTGCCTATTTCGCTGAATTATAAACCTTAAGTGTGCTGAGCCCACATCATGTTTAGTCAGTTGAAATGGAATATTCATTCAACAAGATTACTTTTCATTATTTAATGAATATTAAATTACCAAAAAGTACTTTGATCATTTGTGCATGTTAATGAACACTGTTCCATTGTCAATAAAGCTAGAGGAGCCTATAGTTATCTATAGCAGTGGTCCCCAACCCTGTCCTGGGGGCCCACCAGCCAATCGGGTTTCAGGAGATCCACAATGAATATGCATGAGAGAAAATTTGCCTGTTATGGAGGCAGTGCATGCAAATTTTCTCTCATGCATATTCATTGTGGATCTCCTGAAACCCGACTGGCTAGTGGGCCCCCAGAACAGGGTTGGGGACCACTGATCTATAGAATAAGACAATGGTAGTGAGCCATTTCCAGATATTGATATTCCATTAAACAAGACCAGCAGTTTATATTTCTAAAAATCTGGAGTCCCCCATAATCTTGTGAGTTGCCTATCTTTTGTAAAAAAAAAAAAAAAAAAAAGAGAGAGAGAGAGACACCTTAGGCTTGGTTTATAAAATATAGGTTTCATAGTCATAATATAGAAGGAAACCCTTTAGGTCCCTACTCTGACATTAAAATGGACTGTTACCAGATTGACTGAACAATAGGGGATTCTAGTTACAAAAATATACAGTGACTTATTTTAATTGGCAGAATTGTTTTGTATGTAAAATTGTTTAAAACAAAAAGAAGTGAAATATTTGAAGGCATGGATTCTGAAAAGGAATAGAAAACAAGACATTTTATAAATTGTAGAGGTTATGCTGCACATTGTGTTTAGTCTATTCAAGGAAAGATTTTTGTAGACTGTACAAAATATATATGTATAACATTAGGATCCATGAATGTGTAAGCACTGTAAAATACAAATAAAAAAAGCTTCATCTGTCTATAAACATTTGTGTGAATGCTGAATAGACTCTTGTGGTGAAAGCAGGGGCCAAAGCTCATTGGGCAAGCAGCCGAGCCTCATTCCAGGTGAACATCTCCAGCAGTCCTTTACCCAGGGGGAGCCAGATGGCAAACCTCCATCCAGATGGCTCTGCGGCTCCTCCAGTTTTGATCCCCCTCCCGCAGCAGGCTTCCTCTTGTGGAAGACTTGAAGTGATACCAGCAGGAGGGGCAGAGCCAAGACTCACTAGGCAGCTGAACTGGGGGGTTGCAGTTTAATAACAACAAAGGCACTGAGAGAGAGAGTCAGGATGGGCAGCAGGAATAGTGGCAACTATACTCCAAGGCACTGAAGAGAAAAAAACATGGGCATTGGTTTAGTGAGGGTGAACTCTGAAAGCTTTGGCCATTGGTGGTCAATGAGTGAGAAACCCCCAAATATGTTGAGCAATGCTGCATGCTCAGTCCTCCTGCCATTCATATGGGAATTCCTGAGCAGCAACTGTTCTAACAACTCTGGTGCCAGCCATGAATGATGTTAGGATGTCCCCCATCATCAAGAGAACCCACTTACCCATGCTGGGCCCAAAAGGAAGAGTGCAGTCTTCTGTGCCCAGTATACCAAGGGGTCTGTCCTTGGGAGGCTGTCCAAGGTACCATCTAACTGAAGTGAGTATAAAGATCTACTGTGCAGAGTATTGGGAGAGACCTCTGCTACCAACTACTGAAGCTGTGGCAGGTGTCAGAAGAACCTGACCCATGGTGGTAATAGGGACAATAGTGGCTCATGAAGGGGGAGGAGATAGTAGCTGATAGGGCGCCGCTGATGCTGACAGTGTTGCAAAGGCAACCCATTTTTTCATCCAAGACCACACTGCTCCCTTGCTATTTCTGCTCACATTCCTGTTCTGTAGCCACCAGCTTCTCTTTCCAGCAAGCCCAGTACTGGATGGGAAGGTGGTACTCCTTTTCACCTGTGCATCACACAGGATGGCTGGCATATGGCAACTCAGCTAGGTGAAGGGTTTGACCTGATTCTGCAATTTCAGCTGTGAGCTTTCCACAAGCACCAGCATCTCCATGGCCATCCCCTGCTCCTACTGAAAGCTCTCTGACTTTTCCTCCAGGCGGTTGCTACAGAGCCGGGGGGGGGGGGGGGGGGCTATGTCCCCCCTCCTTGGCACACTCAAAGAGATTCAGGATGTACACCACCTGTGTCATATGTAACCAATTCTGATGCCCAAAGGGACAATCAAAACCAATATCAGCATCCATAGAAAACTCATGAAGAGGTGTCTGCTGCTCCACTAATTTCTGTGGCAAGAAGCAGGTGGAATTCTCTCTGGTGTCCACATCCTGAATAAGGAGGTTCAGAGGCTCCCTGACAGATGTCTGCTTCTCCTGTAGCTGCTGCCCACCCTTCAAATGCCCAGATATTTTTATGCATCTCTTTATCATATCCCACAGGACAAAGCTGATGTTCTTATTTATCCCCAGAATAAGAGCTTCTTTTACTCCAGGTATAGCAAGTGTGCAATGCATCAGCAGTCCCCACCACCCACTACTCTGTTCGTGTTGCTGCCTCTGCCTGTAATTAAAAAAAAATCATATTCATGTTTCTCTGGCCTTGGCAGCTCTCCATCATCCCCTGATCATCTTTTAGATATGGGTCAAGCTATGGCTCTGATCTCTCACCTGAGTGTGCAGCACAACCCACCTGAATCCTGCTGGGTGGGAATGGCATGCCTAGTAAATGTGGTCCTGCAGGGGACTTTATAGTTGGACACTAAGAGATGGAGCAGCTGCTTATAACCTACATTCAACCAGAACAATCATTTCCCCTATGAGACCACCTTGAGTGCTGCCTGACTCTTGTCCAGGGACAGTGACATGGAAGACCATGCTATCTGCTCCATGGTGGCTTGAGACTGCCATTGGGGTTGGGGCTGCTCACTTGTGGCATTACTGGGAATAGAGTCTGGGGTACAGTCTGATGGTACAGAAATGTCGCCAGACCTGTGCTTTCTTTATGAAGTTCATCTCTGCATCATTGGGTAGTGCTGGGGTTGGAGCTGAAGATGAGGGCAGATGAGAAGATAAAAGGCCAGGGGCATCTCTCATGTTCTCAATCAATGGGAAAAGGTTCTTATATTGGAGGATGCTCCTGGCCCTGGCAGTATAGATTGATTCTATGGCTACGCTACTCTGCACACTGGACATTATTAATAACCAGGACCTGAAAACCTTCCTCAGTAACCATACTGGCAATATCCCCTTCCTCTAAAACTTCAAATCCTAAACATTATATATATATATATATATATATATATATATATATATATATATATATATATAAATGATCAGATCCAAACATCTTCTTAAGCAAATCATGGTCAGAATGAAAATGAAATGGAGAGCATTATACTGTTTTCATTTGTTGTCCTTGCCATTTTGACAGTGCTGCCAATCTGCCCTCTTGCTTGTTCTTCTGGCTCTGTACTGCAACAACACTGGAAAGTGAAGGATGCTGTTGCTGATTTGGCACACAAACATCATAGTCTGCTGCTTCTTGCCCTTTAACCCTCTTTCAATTCTACAAAGTTTCTCTGTCTTACCTCCACTCAGCTCTCGTCCAGCCTCTACTCCATTCCTGAGTTCCAGCCCAGCCTGCACTCTGTTCCTGAGCTTCAGCCCTGCCTGCACATCATGCCTTGTTCCAGACTGCCCAACCTAACTCTAGTCTGCCTTGCCATCTTGTGCCACCCTGGAGATGGTTTCCACCACCCATTTCCAGCTCTGAACTCACAACAGGATGCCAAAGCCAACCATCATTTCCAGGTGTGGAGGCAGGACCTAAAACCAGCCCAGTGAATCCACCTTTAATTTTGATCAGAATAACATCTCTGCTACTAAACAGTATTTTTCTTGCAATACCTACCAGACTTTGAACCTCCTACAGTGTTATTATGCCAGTACCCAGACCACAAATCTTGGGCATGAGGTAGATGTGGGAAGAAAAAATTGCTTTTGTATACCAAGATTGCTTGACTGTAGAACCCCTAACCAAAACTGGTGGAATTGCCCCTGCATTCCATGCCTTATACCCCTAGAGGAAACCTGCCCCATCTGTGGGGCCACCAAGCCAGTTTCCAAGAACAAAGCATTGTTAAAATTTGAACCTCGACCAAGAGAGATAATAATTAAAGATACTTGTGTACAGCCTGCTGCAGTAAAGACCAATATAGCATAGAACCCTAATTCCAGATCCGTTTCTGCAAAAATAAATTTTGCTTGCACAGCAGTAATGAAAGCTGCCACTTATCAAAGAAGTTCAGAAGGCACAGTTTCTATGGGAATCCAGGAATTCCCACAGGGGAATTCCATACCCTTACTTCTACTGTGAGACTTGCTTTTATGTGCAACCATGGAAGGCCAGAATTTATGACTGCTTTGGAGTCCTTCTCTCAGTCCATAGAGGTATTGCCACAGCCAAGGGGAATAAAGTTTTCCTGCTTGCAGAGTGCTCAAGAAAACTCCAGCACAGAAGCTTTAAAAAAACACAAAGTCCCTAAAAACCTCTGCTTGCCAGCCTAAGGTAAATCACACAATCAACACTGTGGCCATTTCTGTAATGAAATTAGATCCCTTACCTAGGAAAACTGAATTTCCCTCTGATTCTACTTCAGGAAACCAGGGCCAAAATACTGCCTTAAATAATTCTGCTTTGTCTCAATCTGCAGAAATTCTAGCTCAGAGGGAGCTAATTAAGTCAATCTGTGAATCTCACCTTCCATCAGGTGTTTTGGACAAGCATCTAATTCCAGGCAGCTTGCAGCTATCCTCCACTCTGAGCTGGGTAACCCATCCGTAAGAAGATCTGCCCAGGTTTGTAGGAAGGCTACATGTACTTTTTAAAAATCTGCTTGCTTTGCATCCTTTCAAAATTAAAAGGCTTTCAAGCTAACTCCAGTCCAGCTAAACTGACTCCAGGGCAGATTTCCACTGCCTCTTCATTTCCGAGTTTGTCTCCTGTTGAACCCAAACTCCTGATGCAGTCTGTGTGCAAGGGAAAAGCCTTTGTGATGCCTGCAGAACCATTCTTAAAGGTGCAGCCTTGTCCAGATGTCTCACTGGTGGGAGCTCCCATTTCTGTTGTTCCAGGTGGTCTGTGCCAGGATGTCTCTAGCTCCATATCTACAACAGGAGGGGGCCCAATTGGCCGCACAGCTCTGGGAGGAGCCCCAGTCAGCCATGCTGCTCTGGGAGGAGCCAAAGTCAGTCACACCAGCACTGCTGCTCCGGGAGGAGCCCCAGCAATTTTGTCCTGCAAGAGGTACCTGCTCACAGCAAATTCATCCAGCAAGTAGCACCTGCTCATTGCAAATACATTCAGCAAGAGACACCTGCTCACAGGAACTTTGTCCAACAGGAGATGCCTGTCTACAATCAGCAGGCACCTGCTTAGTCAGCAGGGGATGCCTACTCATAGCAACAACATCTACAGGGGATGCATGCTCACAGCCAGTCTGCCCAGCAGGGGGTCCCTGCTCATAGCCAGTCCACCCAACAGGGGGAACTTCATCTCAACCAGTCCGCCCTGAAGAGAGCACCAATCTATATCCAGTTCACCCACGAAGGAGTGTTTACCTACAGCCAAGTTCACCCAAGAAGGGGCCTCCACTCTAAGTCAGTCTGCCTAGCAAGAAGTATCCACCTGGGCCAAACCTCAGCATTCTCCTTCAGCCAGGACCCCCAGAAGAAATGGGACCCAGAAGGAGGGGGTACTGTTGTGTATCTGGCCACTGCACAGTTTCCCCTCCACCAGAGGACGCCAGGGAACCCAGCTCTGAATTGCACTCTCCTACAAGTCCCTGGTTTCTTGCCTTAGCCAGGCCTGGAGCCTCCATGCCACTAGGGACCTCCATGAACTCACTTGCCTGGTGGGCCAAGACCCTCTTGCCTGCCTGCACCATGCCCAGGCCCCAGTCCTGTCTAATCTCTGCCTCAATGCTCAGCCTCTTGCTCTAGCCACTTCTGCCTTGTGGAATTCCCAGGCCATTCCATGTGTTTCCTCACGGCCTCCAGGCCTTCTCATTCCATTCTTACCTTGCTTTGTCCTGTGGCCTTTGGGCCTTCTGACCTTGGTCTTTCCCTGCCTTGTCTTGTGGCCATCCGGCCTTCTGTCTTTGCCTTGTGGCTTGTGGGGCTTCTGAGCCTCCCTTACCTTGCGGCCTGCTCCAGGCCTTTCCTTGCGTCTGATCTTACCAGGCCTTGCCTAGCCCTGCGACCTCACTAGGCCTCTGCCTGGTTCCTTGTGGCTTTCCTGTATATAGTCGTTGGGCTTCATGTTTTATGACTGTATTGTTCTTGTCCTGATCCTGTCCTGCCTGAGTGTCATGTTCCAGTCTGTTCCTGAGTTCACCCTTACTCCCACACACCTCCAGTCTGTTCCAGTTCACTCTTACCTCCTCTCAGCTTCAGTCTGTTCCTATGTTTCAGTTCACTCTTACTTCCACTCATCTCCAGTCTGTTCCAGTTCACTCTTACCTCCTCTCAGCTTCAGTCTGTTCCTATGTTCCAGTTCACTCTTACTTCCACTCATCTCCAGTCTGTTCCAGTTCACTCTTACCTCCTCTCAGCTTCAGTCTGTTCCTATGTTTCAGTTCACTCTTACTTCCACTCATCTCCAGTCTGTTCCAGTGTTCCAGTTCACTCTTACTTCCACTCATCTCCAGTCTGTTCCAGTTCACTCTTACCTCCTCTCAGCTTCAGTCTGTTCCTATGTTTCAGTTCACTCTTACTTCCACTCATCTCCAGTCTGTTCCAGTTCACTCTTACCTCCTCTCAGCTTCAGTCTGTTCCTATGTTCCAGTTCACTCTTACTTCCACTCATCTCCAGTCTGTTCCAGTTCACTCTTACTTCCACTCATCTCCAGTCTGTTCCAGTTCACTCTTACCTCCTCTCAGCTTCAGTCTGTTCCTATGTTTCAGTTCACTCTTACTTCCACTCATCTCCAGTCTGTTCCAGTTCACTCTTACCTCCTCTCAGCTTCAGTCTGTTCCTATGTTCCAGTTCACTCTTACTTCCACTCATCTCCAGTCTGTTCCAGTGTTCCAGTTCACTCTTACTTCCACTCATCTCCAGTCTGTTCCAGTTCACTCTTACCTCCTCTCAGCTTCAGTCTGTTCCTATGTTTCAGTTCACTCTTACCTCCACTCATCTCGTCTGTTCCTATGTTTCAGTTCACTTTTACTTCCACTCATCTCCAGTCTGTTCCAGTTCACTCTTACCTCCTCTCAGCTTCAGTCTGTTCCTATGTTTCAGTTCACTCTTACTTCCACTCATCTCCAGTCTGTTCCAGTTCACTCTTACCTCCTCTCAGCTTCAGTCTGTTCCTATGTTTCAGTTCACTCTTACCTCCACTCATCTCGTCTGTTCCTATGTTTCAGTTCACTTTTACTTCCACTCATCTCCAGTCTGTTCCAGTTCACTCTTACCTCCTCTCAGCTTCAGTCTGTTCCTATGTTTCAGTTCACTCTTACTTCCACTCATCTCCAGTCTGTTCCTATGTTTCAGTTCACTCTTACTTCCACTCATCTCCAGTCTGTTCCAGTTCACTCTTACCTCCACTCATCTCCAGTCTGTTCCAGTTCACTCTTACCTCCTCTCAGCTTCAGTCTGTTCCTATGTTTCAGTTCACTCTTACTTCCACTCATCTCCAGTCTGTTCCAGTTCACTCTTACCTCCACTCATCTCCAGTCTGTTCCAGTGTTCCAGTTCACTCTTACCTCCACTCATCTCCAGTCTGTTCCAGTGTTCCAGTTCACTCATACCTCCACTCATCTCCAGTCTGTTCCAGTGTTCCAGTTCACTCTTACCTCCACTCATCTCCAGTCTGTTCCAGTGTTCCAGTTCACTCTTACCTCCTCTCAGCTTCAGTCTGTTCCTATGTTTCAGTTCACTCTTACTTCCACTCATCTCCAGTCTGTTCCTATGTTTCAGTTCACTCTTACTTCCACTCATCTCCAGTCTGTTCCAGTTCACTCTTACCTCCACTCATCTCCAGTCTGTTCCAGTTCACTCTTACCTCCTCTCAGCTTCAGTCTGTTCCTATGTTTCAGTTCACTCTTACTTCCACTCATCTCCAGTCTGTTCCAGTTCACTCTTACCTCCACTCATCTCCAGTCTGTTCCAGTGTTCCAGTTCACTCTTACCTCCACTCATCTCCAGTCTGTTCCAGTGTTCCAGTTCACTCATA
Organism: Rhinatrema bivittatum; assembly: GCF_901001135.1. Classification (NCBI taxonomy): domain Eukaryota; kingdom Metazoa; phylum Chordata; class Amphibia; order Gymnophiona; family Rhinatrematidae; genus Rhinatrema; species Rhinatrema bivittatum. The sequence continues at coordinate 502,454,992 of NC_042616.1, forward strand.
CCTCCACTCATCTCCAGTCTGTTCCAGTGTTCCAGTTCACTCATACCTCCACTCATCTCCAGTCTGTTCCAGTGTTCCAGATCACTCTTACCTCCACTCATCTCCAGTCTGTTCCAGTGTTCCAGTTCACTCATACCTCCACTCATCTCCAGTCTGTTCCAGTGTTCCAGTTCACTCATACCTCCACTCATCTCCAGTCTGTTCCAGTGTTCCAGTTCACTCATACCTCCACTCATCTCCAGTCTGTTCCAGTGTTTCCAGTTCACTCATACCTCCACTCATCTCCAGTCTGTTCCAGTGTTCCAGTTCACTCTTACCTCCACTCATCTCCAGTCTGTTCCAGTGTTCCAGATCACTCTTACCTCCACTCATCTCCAGTCTGTTCCAGTGTTCCAGTTCACTCATACCTCCACTCATCTCCAGTCTGTTCCAGTGTTCCAGTTCACTCATACCTCCACTCATCTCCAGTCTGTTCCAGTGTTCCAGTTCACTCATACCTCCACTCATCTCCAGTCTGTTCCAGTGTTCCAGTTCACTCATACCTCCACTCATCTCCAGTCTGTTCCAGTGTTCCAGTTCACTCATACCTCCACTCATCTCCAGTCTGTTCCAGTGTTCCAGTTCACCCTTACCTCTACTCAGCTCCAGTCTGTTCCAGTTCACTATACCTCCACTCATCTCCAGTCTGTTCCAGTGTTCCAGTTCACCCTTACCTCTACTCAGCTCCAGTCTGTTCCAGTTCACTCATACCTCCACTCATCTCCAGTCTGTTCCAGTGTTCCAGTTCACCCTTACCTCTACTCAGCTCCAGTCTGTTCCAGTTCACTCTTACCTCCACTCAGCTTCAGTCTGTTCTAGTGTTCCAGTTTATTCTTACCTCTACTCAGCTCTAGTCCAGCCTGCACTCAGTTCCTGAGCTCCAGCCCAGCCTGCACTCCATTCCTGAGCTTCAGCCATGCTTTTACATTATCCTTTGCTCTAGCCTCACCGGACTGCCCAACCTAACTCTAGTCTGTGCTGCTGTCCTATACCACCCTGGAGATGGTGTCCACTACCCCCCACCCTAGCTCCAAACCTGCAACATAAATATAAAAGAATTTGTTTGAGGGTTGAACTATTATTGTGTGTGTGTATATTGCTGTGCAGAGAAGTAGCCTGAGAGCTTAAATTAATTTTGCGTGTAGTATTTTAAGATTTGTATTTAATTTTGAGAGTTTAAGTGTGTACTGGAAAATAGATCAAAAGTTTGATAAAGTAATTTGTTCTAAGAAGGTGTGAGATTTAGTTTCTGGGCATGTAAGCACCAGTGTTTTCATTCCTGCCTACCCTCTACATCTCCCATCCACCCCAGTCACATTTTTTATATATACTATAGATTGCTGCTCCTGTTAGGAGGAAAATCCAATTAGCGATTTACAACATGTAATTAACTTTTATGTTATTAATTGATTAATTTTAGTTCTAGTGCATCATGATTTGCAAACTAACATTAAAAAAACCTAATAAATTTAAGGGTTTTTAAATTTTATTAAACCGACCCACTCCTTAACAGCTTTAAAAAATGTTTAAAACTCAGGAAAATTAAGATGCAAACAGAAGTCCAGCAGCAAGATAGGGGCTATCCAGTCTTTTGCACCAAGGATGACATGCATGATTTCTTACCTGTTAGTGACAGGTTGTCTGTGTGCACAGTGTAAGAAGGTCCTGGCTCTCAGAAAAAGAGTCAATCTCTGGAGGCCAGAGTGGCAGACCTGAAGGAGCTGAGGCAGACAGAGAGGTATATAGAGGAGACCTTTAGAGACATAGTAGAGCAGTCCCAACTCCTGTCTGGTAGCTCCTGTGTTGCTTTGGAGAAGCAAGGCTACCTGGAAGGAAACCATTACATTGGTGTGGCAGGAAAACATGTAGCTAGCACCTACCTGCCAGTCTCTGGCACTGATGATGTGTCCAGGGGCATGTGTCAAGACAGGAAAGTTTAGGTCTGACATTGTAGTTGATGATTTAACCATTAGGAATTTGGATAGCTGGATTGAAGATGGACTTGAGGATCATTTGGTAACTTGTCTTCATGGTATTAAGGGGGTGGGCTTAACACCCTTCACACATGCTAGGTATGGTCCATGTTGGTATCAGTGACATAGGAAGGTACAGAAGGGAGCTTTTGAGGATACATTTAGGCTTTTAGATAGGAAATTGAAATCCAGAATCTCTAGGGTTGCATTCTCAGAAATATTCCCCTTTCCATACACAAGAACCAGCGACAGGCAGAGCTCCAGAGTCTCAAAGCATGGATAAGACAGTGGTGCAGGGAAGATTTGGTTTGTTATGAACTAGGGAACATTCTATGGAAGGGGAGCCTAGTCTGACGAGATGGGCTCCACCTTAACAAAAGTAGAACCTGGCTGCTAGCACTAACATCTAAAAAGAAGAAAGAACACATTTTAAATTAGATCATGGGGAAAGCTGATAGTCCCTGGCATCACAGGGAAGTTAAAATATTCCAATAGAAAGACTATGGTAAAGGCTGAAATAGAGCAAGCAGATGGATTTAAATAAAGTGCACACAGATATGAATGACTCCAAACTGGCTGATTCACCTGCTAATAAACAGATTTAATGGAGCAACTAGTCCTAGAATCAATGAGAGGAGAAGCTACTTTAAATCTAGTCCTCAGGGGCATACAGGACCAGGTGCAAGGAGTTATTGTGGTGAGTCACTTAATAATAGCTATCATAATGCAATCAAATTTTGAATAATTATTGGAAGGAAAACATTAAGTAAAACTACTGCATGTTAGGGTTTTGTAAGTTTGTAGGCCCCTAGGCCGACGGGAGCGATGGTACCACCCACAGGGAGGAGCCCTGTGAGTCTCACCGTCGGGAGGTGAGGTCTCGGCAGGCTTCAGACACAGCTGTGGAATAGAGTCTTTTTTAGAGAGAGAGAGAGACACTGCTTGAGGAGTGGGCAGTGCAGAGAATAGCACAAAGTTCGTGTGATGGGGTATACCCCAGAGGGAATACCTCTTCGTAGTAATCCGGTAATGGTCCGCAGAATGGGGTACACTGATAAGATCCTCTCATACAGATGGCTTAGTAGTGGCCTGCAGCGCAGGGTACACCAACAGGGGTCCTCACATAGATCAGGCATGGTAGTGGCCCGCAGCACGGGGTACACCAGAGGATTCCCACAGATGATGGAATCATGTAGGTCCATGGATACGGTGCACATAGGAGTGTCCGATGCAGGTGAATGCGGTAGTGGCCCGCAGCACAGGGTACACCGGAGAGAAGAAGTAATCCAAGTAGTCAGGGTACTCACAGCAAGGTGCATTCCAGCAGTAGCCCTAGGATGCGGGGTAGAATGATAGCCCAAGGCAGAAGGCCCTCCGAGGAGCAGATAGCCAGAGACAAGGAAGGGCTTCCGAGGAGCGGGTACCCAGAGGGTGTCTCGCCAGAGTAGGAGCTGGAACAGAAGTCCGTAGCATGAATGGTGGATTCAGCAATGAGGGAACTCATTGCCAAGTCGTCAGTGGTTAGGTTTGGTCACTTAAGTATCCGAGAGCGGAGAAGTCATCAGCGTGGGATGCCCCTGAGGTTCCCACCAACCAGTGCTTAACATGACCTGTGCGCGCTCCTATGTGATCCCGGAGTCAAGATGGCAGTCAGCAGCGCCCATGCCATCCTGGGAACGCCATATGGATCGGCGGTAGCTGGCGGAGGCCACCACTCTCCCCAACGGAGTCACAGAAGAGAAGAGAAAGGTGAGCAGAAGTGGTCGCAGCCGTCTGCGACCGACGATGGGCGTAACACTGCAGTTGCATATGACTTTGAACAGGGGAAACTAATATGATAGAATGTGGAAATTAGTTAAAAAAAAACTAAAATGAGAGGTGACAAAGGTTAAAAATTTTGCAAGAGGTATGGACATTGTTTAAAACTACCAATTTGGAAGCCCAGATAAAATGTTTTCCAAATAAATGCCAGTATGGTTTACTGATAAAGTAAAAGAGGCAGTTAAAGTGGAAAAGGTATCATTCAAAAAATGGAAAGCAGAACCAAATGAGGAAATTAGGCAAAAATATAAGTAATGCCACATTACATTTAAAATAGTGTTAGGATTTGTGAAAACTTGGCCCGAGGTGGGGTTGACACTACTTGAGGGGTTGGGCCCCGCAGGTCCCCACCGTTGGGAGGCGAGGTTGGCCAGGAACAGAGGCAAACTGGAACTTCGCCAGTACTGGCCCTCATTCCCTGCAGGTTGAGTCCTTGGGTGCCGGGGCCGGCTGGTCTTAGGAGCATCTCTGTGAGGCTGGTCCCGGAGAGAGTAGACAGTTGGAAGCAGAGAGTGTCAGAGAGGTTAGGTATAGTCCAAGACCGAGGTACTCTCGGAGGGAAAGGGAGAGAAAGCCTCAAGGAGTGAAAGGCCACCGCAGTTCCGAAGACAGTAGAGCAGGAGCACATGGGAGTGGCCCTGAGGAGAGGAAGTGCAGAAGCAGAAGCTAGTGTAATGGTATGCTGAAGCAGAGCTAGAGTGGGGGATCCGCTGTACCAGGTACAAGTAGAGTAGTAGCGCAGAGGGACTGCCTGAAGAACGACAGTGTAGTAACAGGGTCCTGTAATGTAGAAGTGCTGAGAGGTACCCCGAGGAGCACGGTCCAGTAATGTCAAAGCGCTGAGACAGGTCTAGAGCAGAAGCGAGAGACAGCGTCTTGTGACATAGATGCTCTGACCCAGACCCTGAGGGGCGGAAGCGCTGTGACAGGGTGTCTTGGTGTCGTAGCGCTGAGCCAGGTCTTGAAGAGTGAAAGCACTGAAGCAGGATCTCTGATGTAGAAGTGCTGAGCCAGGCCCCGAGGAGCAGGAAGCACCGAGACACAGTCCCAGGTGTAGAAGCGCTGAGGCTGGTCCCATGGAACAGGAAGCGCCGAGACTGGGTCCCAGGTGTAGAAGCGCTGAGCCAGGCCCCGAGGAATGGGAAGCGCCGAGACAGGGTCCCAGGTGTAGAAGCGCTGAGCCAGGCTCCGAGGGGCAGGAAGCGCTGAGACAGGGTCCCAGGTGAAGAAGCGCTGAGCCAGGCTCCGAGAAGCGGGAAGCACCGAGACAGAATACCGAAGTGCAGGGATCCATACAGCAGGAGCAACAGGTCCAGAGTACTGGAGCAAGCACCAGAAAGGAACCAGGGAACTTGTTGCCATGTCGGTTAGTGGTGGCTGGAGGTAGTGCTTAAATATCCCAGGCCTGTGATGTCATTAGCCAGGGACGAGCCTGAAGGTCCCGCCATTGGCCGTTTAAAGGGAAGACAGATGGTGCACGTGCACGCCTAGGGAGGCCCAGGGCCGGAGCACTGGTCGGTGGTGTTCCAGCCACCACGTGGAGCACAGGGAGCCAGGAGGAACGCGGCGGCAGCGACTGGCCACAGCCGCGAGTGTACCGGGAATAGAGAGCCGTATGACATAGTGAGGGCAAAGGTAGCACCGGCGCCATTTTGAATATTGGCAATACGGCCCGCGTGCAGGAGGTCAGGAGGCCCCCCCCAAGCTGGCCAAAAGTCCCTGGGGGTCCAGCGGGGGTCCGGGAGTGATCTCCTGCACTCGTGACGTCGGGTGCCAGGAACCAAAATGGCGCCGGCGCTACCTTTGCCCTGTCATATGGTAAGGGCAAAGGGCCACCGGCGCCATTTCTATTAACACAGCCATGGCCCGAGAGTGGGAGATCGCGCCGGGACCCCCCCACTGGACCCCAGGTAATTTAAAATATTTTGGGGGGGTTCGGGAGGGTGGGGGATTTCTTTTAAAGGGTCAGGGTGGGTTTTAGGGTTGTTTTGGTGTGCCGGTTTTCCCGCTCTCCCCCCTCCCCCAATAAAACGATTTTTTAACCAAAAAGACCATGACGATCAGATTTCCCCCCCCCCCAGCCAAAATCGATCGTTAAGGCGATCGATCACACGATTCACATCCCTACAACCGTCTATAATACACTTCATCACTCAACTGGCGCATTACTTCTTCTTTGTAGGCCAGAGTATTCTGACCACTATAGCGCCACCTTTATCAGCGTTGTTGATTATTATATGAGTAGTTCCGGATGGGTAATTATAATAATTCCTAACATTCTCTTTGCTGTTTTGACTGCCACAGCACATTGAGCCGAAGATTTCAATGTATTATCCACTATGGTGCTTAGTTCTCTTTCCTGGGTAGTAAATTCCTAATGTGGAATCTAACATCGTGTAACCACAGCAAAGGTTATTTTTCCCTAGATGCATCAACTTGCATTTGTCCACTTTAAATTTCACCTGCCATTTGTATGCCCAGTCTTGCAGTCTTACAAGGTCATCCTGCAATTTATCACAAACCGCTTGTGATTTAACTACTCTTAATAATTTTGTATCACCTGCAAATTTGATTACCTCACTCATCATATTCTTTTCCAGAGCATTTATAAATATAGGGGCGGATTTTAAATGCCCTGCGCACGTAAATCCAGTCAGATTTACTCGCGCAGGGCCCTCGCACGCTGGCGCGCCTATTTTGCATAGGCCGCTGGCGCGCGCAGAGCCCCGGGACGCGCGTAAGTCCCGGGGCTTCGTAAAAGGGGCGTGGCAGGATGACACGGCATTTTGGGGGCGTGAAACGGCATTTTGGGGGCGGCGACGTGGGCGTGGTTCCGACCTGGGGGCGTGGCCGCGGCCTCCGGACCAGCCCCCGGGACTGGAACACAGAGCGGGGCAGCCGGCCAGCGCACGCTGATTTACATCTGCTTTTAGCAGGCATAAATCATGAAACAAAGGTAAGGGGGGGTTTAGATAGGGCCGGGGGGGTGGGTTAGGTAGGGGAAGGGAGGGGAAGGGAGGGGAAGGGAACGGCCTCGGAGGGAACAGGCAGCACGCGCTGGGCTCGGCGCGCGCAGGTTGCACAAATGTGCACCCCCTTGCGCTCGCCGACCCCGGATTTTATAAGATACACGCGGCTATGTGCGTATCTTATAAAATCCAGCGTACTTTTGTTCGCGCCTGGTGCGCGAACAAAGTACGCTATCGCGCAAATTTAGAAAATCTACCCCAGCTTGAAAAGCACTGGTCGAAGTACAGATCCCTGAAGCACTCTACTGTTTACCCTTATCCACTGAGAAAATTGACCATTTAATCCTATTCTCTGTTTCCTGTCTTTTAACCACAAAAGGACATTGCCTCCTATCCCATGACTTTTTAGTTTTTTTAGAAGCCTCTCATGAGGGACTTTGTCGAACACCTTCTGAAAATCCAAATACACCACATCTACCGGTTCATCTTTTTCCACATGTTTATTCACCCCTTCGTAGAAATGTAGGAGATTTGTGAGGCAAGACTTACCTTGGTAAATCCATGCTGGCTGTGTCCCATTAAGCCATGTCTATCTAAATGTCCTGTAATTTTATTCTTTATAACAGTTTCCATGATTTTTCCCGGCACTGAAGTCTGGCTCACTGGTCTATAGTTTCCCGGATCTCCCCTGGAGCCATTTTTAAATATCAACATTACATTGGCCACCTCCATTCTTCAGGTACAATGGATGATTTTAATGATAGGTTACAAATTAATTGAAATAGGTCTAAAATTTCATTTTTTAGTTTCAGAACCCTGGGGTGTATACCATCTGGTCCAGGTGATTTACTCTTCAATTTTTCAATCTGGCCTACTACATCTTCCAGGTTCACCATAATTTGGTTCAATTCATTTGAATTATCACCCTTGAAAACTGTCTCCGGAATGACACATCTGTAACATATCTGGGTATTTTCAGTGTCGTGGCTGAATATTTACACCAGAACATGAGAACATAAATGCCAAATTGGGTCAGACCAAGGGTCCATCAAGCCCAGTATCCCCTTTCCAACAGTGGCCAATCCAGGTCACAGGTACCTGGCAATTATCCAAACATTAGATAGATCACCCAGGATTTTTAAAACTTGGATAAATGGAAAGGACTGGAGAAGTGGAATGTTTTTTATATGCAAGCATAAGGAAGTGTTACTGCAAGCTATTAATCAGCCCAAGCCTCTGGTGCCTGCAATTAACACATCTCCTATACTGCGATATTCAAACCCCAGTCTCTGAGGTTCCTGAAATCTTTACACCCTGCTGAAGCAAGTATGAACCAAGTGCTAAATCAGCTGCAAAATCCCAAACTGGGATAAAGGAAAGGAGTTCTCCCATGCTGAGAGATGACCACCCACTCCAGAGCAACTCTACAAACAATAAAACAGATCTAGGCCATTAGAACCAAATCCAAGGCCCAGAGAAGTTTCAGACCAGACCACCAACACCAGCTTATAGAATTCTCACTTGCTAAATACAACATCCACAGTAACCAAGAGGGGCTACACCTCAAGGAAAGTTCATTTCTTCCATCGTTTTTGGTTTTTCCCCGTTGATCTGTAAACCGATATGATAAATGTCAGTATAAAAAAGTTTCTAAATAAATAAATAAAATCATAGGTCATTTTAAACTGCATCCAAGTCCCGAAATCTACATAAATGTAGTAGAAAACTTATTTTTTGATTATTTTGATGCAATTAAAATCACCAACATATGATCATCACGAAACATGAAACTCAGTACTGAAAACTTATCTGAGAAGGTACTTGTCGTGTCGATATTTCCAACAGTTCACAGTAAAACCTGCCATGAATTTGCAATCCACCACATAAATGAAGCCCGACACGGGACTGTGTTTCGGACATGCGTCCTTTTTCAAGGACTAAATAGTGCGTTTCATTTGATCCACAAGTCTGGTTTGTGAACGGCTTTCATCTGAATGCTTTCCTGTCACAACACTGAGAATACCCACAGCTCATAAACCTCTGCATTAACTGTAGGGCACATTATTTATAGACAGAAACAGTGAAAAACAAGCAGCAATATCTTAAAAATTGGCCACTGGGTATATTCTCCTTTATGCGATGAGGATGAAAGCTTTGAAAATGCAAGAGTGTTCCTATCCATCGGCTTCTGATAATCAGATGTACTAAGGGTGCAACCCCTTTTATGTATAATCATATCCAAAAAGGGCAATATCGAACTATGATGTTGAAAGGAAAATTCCAAATGAATATCCAAACTGTTCATCCACATCTCAAAATTGGATGATGCAATTTATTAATTTATATCTAGGTGAGTTCCTTATTTTGCATATATATATGGTCAAAACTAGCATGGTGTGGCTTATTAAGACCTCCAGAGATTTGTAAGAGGAAGTCCAACCTACGTTGAATTAGTTCCCTGAATTACAAAAAGGGAAATTAGGTAGCTGCAAACAAGTATTGTTTACTGTGTGTTAAAGAATGCAGTATTATCGCCCAGTTTTGTATTCAGCAAACAATTGCTGAATAAGCAAGCGCACAACTCACTTCCAGTCCAGATGACCATGCTGTTATTCTTTGAAAATAACTGACTGGACATACAGTGCTCATATGCAATCATCACCTCAGCTGGAATGGAATGAAGTTGTTTTTTCCCCTCCCTCTCACGTGTACACAGGAATACATTAATCAGGAAAATATGCCACAGCTATTTAGTGAAGGGGTCAAATACATCTGGATGGAATTCCAGCCTTATGGCAGTAACAATAGCAGGAAGTTAAGGTCCTTGAGCTGGCTGCTGCCAGCTAGGGTTTAGGAAGATCGTGAGATTGTTGAAAGCGCTCTGGCCTGCAGTCTGCTTTTTATTTTGATTTTTTTTTTGTGTGTGTTAGGAATGCTACAATTGTTTCAGATACAATGAAGGATCCTGAAGCACAAGACAAGGAGAGTTCAATCACAGGAACCCCCTTGGGTTTATGGAATGATTCCATTGCAATATTATTTGTCCAGTCACAGGATTAGTGGATTTTTTTTGGCAGATATTTATTTTCTGTCCTTAAATCCACAATCTGAGCCAAACTCAGTACCCCTTCAGCACAATTTAATGCAATTAAACCTAAAGTCACTTCTTAAATGCTCCTTAAGACAGCCAGTATTGCTCAGAATCAAACTGGATGGATCAAAGGTAATGATAATTAACCACATAGTACTGAAATAGCTTCTATAAGAACTAGATATGATCTTTTTCCTTTTTTTTTTTGACTAATGTAACACAGATCTTTGTAATGGCAGTCTATGGGAGAGGCTGCATAAAGGAGACAGACTTAACAAATACATTTTCATTACATCTCTTTTTGCCCATTTACTCTACAGGTAAATGCAGTGATTTAACTTTATCATTAGATATACTATAGAAAAGGGAAAGATAGTAAAGATCAACTGGATTGCACAAATGACCTTAGTATCAAAATAATGTTTGTGAGGGTTATTTTGTAATGTCACAAGTAACTTGCGTGGCAAATACAGAGAGAATGTGCATGCAATATTCAGAGAGAATATGCGTGCAATATTCAGAGAGAATATGCGTGCAATATTCAGAGAGAATATGTGTGCAATATTCAGAGAGAATATGCATGCACATTCACTTTGAAAATGTTCTACTGAAAGTACCTGCATAAGTTACAACTGCCATTTGGAGCACATCAATTTCCAGTGCACACACATACATCTTGAAAATTTAAAGTATGCATTTTGGTGAGAATGTTGCCATTGAGAATGCTTCCACACAGTCTTTAGTATGAATATGGCATAAACACATCCGTTTACCTGCACATCAGGTGGCATTTGTACAAAGCCACATTTCTGCCCATAAAACACTATTTTATGAGTGAAAATGCTTTTGAAAATGATCCCTGTATGTGGTTGTACTGTAAATTTGCATATATGGGATTCTACATAGAATATAGCATTATTTATTTACTTACTTACTTATGGTAACTTATAGCCTGCCCAATTGCAAACATCTGTTCTGGGCGGTTCACACTTTAACATACACAATATAAAACGTACATAAATAAAACATTAAAACAACTCAGTTAAAAGCTTCCTGCAACAAATATGCCTTAACTTGTTTTCGAAAAATTCCATAGTCCTGCAGCTGCCGTATTTCCACTGGGAAACTATTCCAAAGGGAAGGGTCAACCCAGGAAAAAGGCCTATTCCTGGTCTCTTGTTATCTAGCTGTTTTAACTCTGAGAACAGCTAATAAACATGCACCTTCCGACCGTAAGGCTCTCCCAAGAGTAAACCAAACTAACTCCCTCGAGTATATTAGAACCTCCTTAAACAAGACTTTAAAAATAAGCATCAACAGTTTAAATTTAATTCTCTGACAAATTGGGAACCAGTGAAAGATAACAAATACCGGGCTAAAGTGTTCCCTGAAGGCATTTTCGGGAGGAGCAAAGTGCTATCTCCGAATAGGCCATGTCTAAAGTTAGCCGGATATACCTATCCGGCTAACTTTAAGATAGCTGGGTATATTTAGCGGCGCAGCCATGCCACTTAATATCCCAGTTAAGTTACCTGGATAGGTGTATCCAGCTGACTAAACTAGCCGATCAGTGGCTGAATATATAGCCCCCAACATGCTTTGCAATAATGGTTTAGCATGTACGTTAAACCAGGATCAGAAATGTTATCCCATGCATGCCAAAATGAGTGTGTTCATATATGCAAAAGAAGGGATTTCACATGTAAATGAGAAATAGTGTGTTATATTTGCTAAAGCCAAAACTTTGACACCTGATTCAGACCAGATATAAACATTTTAGCATGCAAGCTATTAAACAGTAATCACTATCAGCATGCATTTTTGTGATTGAAAGTTAAAAGGGATGAAAACTACAATGTAGAAGGCACATGGAGGTCCATATTCAAAAGCATTTAGCGGGCTAACTCAGAAATTAGTTAACTAAATAAATATTTAGGGATTTATACAGCTAAATTGTAGCCGACTAATAAGATAACTGGCTAGAATTTAGCCAGCTAAGGCCTAGATTTATCAAATATAGAAAAAGGGCTTGATAAATTCTGGACTGTGATGATTTTATAAAAATTTTATAAAAATTTGAAAGAAAACAACTTAAAAAAGTCTTTTTGAATAAATTTGATTGAAGGTGAATGATAGAGAAGACCGGCTGGTTTCAGATGAAACACAGTGACAGGCTTGCTGACACCTTCATAGAGGCAATGTAAAAATTTGGTGCTAGTGTTCCCACCTGTTGTTTGTGATATTATTGCTTGGGTAACCCTGATGACTCTTTTGTTGATTGTTGTAGACTTCAATTACCCCAATATTGACTGGGTAAATGTAACATCAGGACTTACTAGAGACATAAAGTTTCTGGAAGTAATAAATGACTGCTTCATGGAGCAATTGGTTCAGAAACCAACAATAGAGGGTGCTATTTTAGATTTAATTCATAGTGGAATGCAGGAATGGTGAGAGAAGTAACGGTTGTGGGGCTACTTGGCAACAGTGATCATAATATGATCAAATTTAAACTAATAACTGGAAGGGGGACAATAAGTAAATCTGCAGCTCTAACACTAAACTTTCAAAAGGGAAACTTTGATAAAATGAGGAAAATAGTTAGAAAAAAACTGAAAGGTGCAGCTGCAAAGGTTAAAAGTGTTCAACAGGCATGGACATTGTTTAAAAATACAATCCTAAAGGCGCAGTGCATATGTATTCCACGCATTAAGAAAGGTGGAAGGAAGGCAAAACGATTACCGTCATGGTTAAAAGGTGAGGAGAAAGAGGCTATTTTCGCCAAAAAAACATCCTTCAAAAATTGGAAGAAGGATCCATCTGAAGAAAATATGATGAAACATAAGCATGGAAAGTTAAGTGTAAAACATTGATAAGACAGGCGAAGAGAAAATTTGAAATGAAGTTGGCCATAGAGGCAAAAATTCATAATAAAAACATTTTAAATATATCCAAAGCAAGAAACCTGTGAGGGAGTCGGTTGGACCATTAGATGACCGAGGGGTTAAAGGCGCTCTTAGGGAAGATAAGGCCATTGCAGAAAGACTAAATGAATTCTCTGCTTCCGTGTTTACTAATGAGGATGTTGGGGAGAAACCAGTTCCGGAGATGGTTTTCAAAGGTGATGACTCAGTCGAAATGAACAAAATCACTGTGAACCTGGAAGATGTAGTAGGCCAGATTGAAAAACTAAAGAGTAGCAAATCACCTGGACCAGATGGTATGCATCATAGGGTACTGAAGGAAATAAAAAATGAAATTTATGATCTATTAGTTAAAATTTGTAACCTATCATTAAAATCATCCATTGTTCCTGAAGACTGGAGGGTGGCCAATGTAACCCCAATATTTAAAAAAGGCTCCAGGAGCGATTCGGGTAAATATAGACCAGTGAGCCTGACTTCAGTGCCGGGAAAAGTAGTGGAAACTATTCTTAAGATCAAAATCGTAGAGCATATGGTTTAATGGAACACAGTCAACATGGATTTACCCAAGGGAAATCTTGCCTAACAAATCTGCGTCAGTTTTTTGAAGGGGTTAATAAACATGTGGATAAAGGTGAACTGGTAGATGTAGTGTATTTTGATTTTCAGAAGGCGTTTGACAAAGTGCCTTATGAGAGGCTTCTAAGAAAACTAAAAAGTCATGGGATAGGAGGCAATGTCCTTTCGTGGATTACAAACTGGTTAAAAGACAGGAAACAGAGAATAGGATTAAATGGTCAATTTTCTCAGTGGAAAAGGGTAAACAGTGGAGTGCCTCAGGGATCTGTACTTGGAGCGGTGCTTTTCAATATATATATAAATGATCTGGAAAGGAATACGACGAGTGAGGTTATCAAATTTGCGGATGATGCAAAATTATTCAGAGTAGTTAAATTACAAGCGGAGTGTGATACATTACAGGAGGACTTTGCAAGACTAGAAGATTGGGTATCCAAATGGCAGATGAAATTTAATGTGGATAAGTGCAAGGTGTTGCATATAGGGAAAAATAATCCTTGCTGTAGTTACACGATGTTAGGTTCCATATTAGGAGCTACCACCCAGGAAAAAGATTTAGGCATCATAGTGGATAATACTTTAAAATCATCAGCTCAGTGTGCTGCAGCACTCAAAAAAGCAAATAGAATGTTAGGAATTATTAGGAAGGAAATGGTTAATAAAACGGAAAATTTCATAATGCCTCTATATCGCTCCATCGTTAGACTGCACCTTGAATACTGTGTACAATTCTGGTTGCCGTATCTCAAAAAAGATATAGTTGTGATGGAGAAGGTACAGAGAAGGGCAACCAAAATGATAAAGGGGATGGAACAGCTCCCCTATGAGGAAAGGCTGAAGAGGTTAGCGCTGTTCAGCTTGGAGAAGAGACGTCTGAGGGGAGATATGATAGAGGTCTTTAAGATCATGAGAGGTCTTGAATGAGTAGATGTGAATCGGTTATTTACACTTTCGAATAATAGAAGGACCACGGGGCATTCCATGAAGTTAGCAAGTAGCACATTTAAGACTAATGGAGAAAATTCTTTTTTACTCAATGCACAATAAAACTCTGGAATTTGTTGCCAGAGGATGTGGTTAGTGCAGTTAGTGTAGCTGGGTTCAAAAAAGGTTTGGATAAGTTCTTGGAGGAGAAGTCCATTAACGGCTATTAATCAAGTTTACTTAGGGAATAGCCACTGCTGTTAATTGCATCAGTAGCATGGGATCTTCTTAGTGTTTGGGTAATTGCCAGGTTCTTGTGGCCTTGTTTGGCCTCTGTTGGAAACAGGATGCTGGGCTTGATGTACCCTTGGTCTGACCCAGCATGGCAATTTCTTATGTTCTTACTTTCTGAAAGAGTAAACAACTGATTAACATTTACTCGTACCTTTCCACTCATTATTTTTATAAACTGCTATCATATCTTCCCTCAGCTGTCTTTTTTCCAAGTGGAAAAGTCCTAACCTCTTTACCCTTTCCTCAAAAGGGAATCATTCCATCCCCTTTATCATTTTGGTCACCTTTCTCTTTACCTTCTCAAATTCTGCTATATCTTGTTTGAGATATGGTGATCAGAACTGTAGACAATACTCAAGATGAGGTCGCACCATTAAGCAATACAGAGGCATTATGATATTCTTTGTTTTATTTTCCATTACTTTCCTAATAATCCCTAGCATTCTGTTTGCTTTCTTGGCCCACTGCTGCACACTGAGCAGAAGTTTTCAATGTATTATTAACGATGATGCTTAGATCCTTTTCCTGAATGGTGACTACTGACTCCTAATGTGCAACCTTGCATTGTGTAGCTATAATTTGGGTTACTCTTCCCTAAGTGCATCACTTTGCTCTTGTCCACATTAAATTTCATTTGCCATTTGCATGCCATCTCCCAGTTTTGCAAGGTCCTCTTGCAATTTCTCACAATGCTCGTGATTTAACAGCTTTGAATAATTTTGTGTCATCTGCAAATTTGATCACCTCGCATGTTGTTCCCATTTTCAGGTCATTTGTAAAATATATTAAAAAGCAGTGGTCCCAA
This sequence comes from Rhinatrema bivittatum, assembly GCF_901001135.1. Lineage (NCBI taxonomy): Eukaryota > Metazoa > Chordata > Amphibia > Gymnophiona > Rhinatrematidae > Rhinatrema > Rhinatrema bivittatum. Next base: position 502,470,411 of record NC_042616.1, read on the forward strand.
AACATATCCCTGGTACACTCCACTATTCACCTTTGTCCATTGGGAACATGTACCAGTTAACCCCACTCTCTGTTTTCTCTTTTATCTAGTTGACAATGCACAATAGGACACTTCCCTCTATTCCATGATATTTTAATTTCCTAAGACGTCACTCATGAGGGATTTTGTCATATGCTTTCTGGAAATCAGGTTCACTATATAAACTGGCTCACCTTTATCTACATGTTTATCCACATGTTTTTTAATGTCCTCAAAAAAATGTAACAAATTGGTGAGGCAAGACCTCCATTGGCTAAATCCATGTTGATTTTGTGCATTTAAACTATGACTATCTTTATGTTCAGCAATTTTGCTCTTTATGATAGTTTCTACCATTTTGCTTGGCATGAACGTCACACTCACTGGTCTTTAGTTTCCTGGATCACCTTTTGTTACCTTTTGAAAAAAATTGGTGTTACATTGAACACTCAGGTGAAATAACAACATGGGAAGACTTAACTCCAAGAGACCATCTTTGAGATGTGGTTCCTGGGGCTTTCATCTGAGACTATCAGCCTAGGGATTACAGGAGAAATGGTCATATGATGATGATACCCTTCTGAGTAAAGGCAGTCAGATTCCTCCCTGGGTCTCCCCCCTTCCATGCTCTCTTCTCTTATGTCATAAATTTCTGCAATCCAGGCTTGGATTTTCTTGTTAGTCATACTGACATCTGTCTTAAAGATCTAATACTGCGTAGTAGAATTAGGATAAGATGTCTGCTGGAAATTGCTAAATGTCAGCGAACCAGAGATGACATATAACTATTGCATGCTAGGGTTTAATTAAATATATATTTCTTTAGAGACTAAGATGGTAACTTTCAAACCGGTGCATGGGCACACATGTGTGCTCATGCATCAACCCCCACCCATGGATATAGCTATTTTATAACTTGCGCACGTGTATGTGCGCATGTTATTAGATAGCCTGGCCGTGTGCACATGTGCAAAAATTTTAAATGGGTTTGCACATCAGTGCACAAATCCCACTTCTAACACGTAAATTAGAGAATTTTAAAAGAGGCGCACACTGATGCCATTCCCAGTTTTACAAGTTCGGCTCCAGTTCACCCACTTAAGAGAGAGGTCCTGCAACTTCCCTGGTTTGATAGCCTTCACTCTCCTCACTTTACTCTATATTTACAAACACGTTGGTGGGATTCCCTCGGAGCACACGGATAGCCCCACTCTTTTTTGGGAAATGATGAAGGCTGTACTTAGGGGGATATTCTCAGTTATGTCTCTGCCCAAAAACGGAAATTGGATGGGGATATTTTGTCCTTAACTGATCGATAGAATGTATTGAAGAGGCAGCTCTTGGTTAATCCCTTGGAGCAAACGAAAACTAAAATCTTCTCCCTCCAGAAAACACTAAATGATGCTCTCCATAAGAGGGCAACCTCTTCCCTGTTGTCTCTTAGACATTGGCTGTTCCTTTATGGTAACAAGTCGGGGAAACTCCTCACCAATTTGGTATGAGGAGATCAAAAATCTGCTTTTGTTGCAGGGTTGCAATCCCCGAAGGGAAACCTGAAAACAACTAGCAAGGAAATTGGCAATCTCTTCTGTGAAGAAGATCCTTCTGTAGGAAGTCACTTTCTGTGTGGATTGGAGGTTCCATCTTTAACTTCTTCCCAATTGGCATATCTTAACACTCCCATTTCGAGTGCTGAAGTGCTTTCGGTTATTCAGACATCGCCTAATTTCAAAGCTCTAGGGCCTGATGGATTAACCAATCATTTCTACAAAGTGCATGCTATTTCAATACAAGATAGTTTGAGAAACATGTATGCCAAAATGATTCAAAAGGGCAAGATGCTGGATACCATGTGTATGCACATATAGTAGTTATTGATGTGAATCGGCCATATAGTAGTTAGTAGTGGTAGTTTAAAAATGCCCGCACCATTTTTAAAGATGGCGCCGGCCATCTACCATGTGACAGGGGCTGGCCAATGGCACGGATACCCTGTCACATGGTAAGGGCAAAGGGCCATCGGCACCATTTTTATTAGCGCAGCCGATGGCCCGAGAGCAGGAGATCATTCCCCGCGCCCCCACTGGACCACCAGGTAATTTTAAAATGTTTTGGGGGGGGGGGGGTCGGGAGGGTGGGGGAGGCTAAGGGGTCAGTTTTAAAGGGTCAGGGTGGGTTTTTTGTTTATCGGATCGGGCGCAGCTGATAAACAAAAAACCAATCGTGCCGGACGATAAAAATTATAAGATTTGAATCGGAACCGGACCCGAACCGATTCCGATTCACATCTCTAATAGTAGTACTACCCGAGCCAGGACGGGATCCGCAGACACCGTCTTACTACTGGCCCATCTCTTTACTAAACATAGATATTAAAATCTATGCAAAGATCACAGCTAATAGGCTGGCAAATATTTTAACTGGTCTTATATCACCTGCCCAAATGGGCTTCGTTAAAGGCCACCGTGCCAGTGTAAATTTACGCCAGCTCCATATACTACTGGATCTATGTCATAAAGGAGTCTTCAGGGACCCAGTATTGGTAGGTTTTGATGCAGAAAAAGCCTTTGATAGGGTCTCCTGGGACTTCTTATTTCAAGTACTCACTTTGTACGGCTTTTCTGGGGCTATTATGCAAGTGATTGGGGTACTTTATAGTAATCCCATGGCCAAGATACTGGTTAATGGTACATTATCTAACCAATTCCCACTACATCGTGGAATGCGGCAGGGTGCCCCCTCTCACTCCTGTTATTTATCTTATCCACGGAACCCCTATTAGCAAAATTACATGAAGGGTTGCAGACACATGTGACCCATCAGGGCATCCCTATCCCATTTGCCTTTTTATTTGTGGATGATATTCTTTTATTCATTCCATGAACTAGGGGGTTATTTCCCCTAGTCTTAGATCTTTAACAGGAATATGGGCTATCATCTAATTTTAAATTAAATCTTGAAAAATCAGTTATCCTGGATATTAGGGGCCATTTACATGAACACTGACAACCTCTTTCTCTCTGTTGGGAGACATCTTGCTTTAAGTATCTCGGGGTTTCGTTCATAGGGATCCAAAGGAATGATATTGTTCCAACATTCCCTTGATTATTAAAGAATTTGAAAAGTACACAATGAGATAGATGCATTTTCCATTATCCTTGATGGGTTGCATAGCCTTGCTTAAAATGTCCCTTCTTTCTAAACTCCTATATGCACTGCAAATGCTCCCCTTGGTGTAGTCTGGCAAAGACCTGCAGACTTTTCTATCTCTCTGTTCTAGGTTTGTATGGAGGGCTAGGAGGGCTAGAATTTCCATGCATAAACTAATGATGCCTTTACTCCCCTCAGTTAGCCCCGACCCTTAAAATCGCAATGATCTTCCTATTTTTCTTTATTTTTTAACTTACACTGCATCCATAAAGTTAAGCGGCAGGGGGCCTTGGCATGTGCTGGATTGCTTTACGCCGCACATCTCAGATTTTCGCCGCAGAACGCCCATGCCCTGCCCAGAATGTGCCTATGTCCCGCCCCTTTTTGAAAATTTCCAAGATGTGTGTGTTCCAGGAGGTATGCATGTTTCTCAGCAGCTTTTAAAAGCCCCTTGATGCGTAGAAGCCTGACATATTCAAGCATCCCTTAATTAATGTGCGCATCGGGCTTTTAAAATTCATCTTTAAAGTTTTACCTTCTATAGAAGTAATTTGTTTATTGGTTAAATTGTCCGGTAAAACATGTAGACAAAACGAAAGCTTATGCATAGGAATTAATTACAAAAATTAAGCATAAATTCTAGGAATCTAAGAAATATTGAGATATTTGGCTGCTAATTGGTTGAAAGCTTGTTATCAATGTTTCTGGATCATATTTAAAGTGTTAATTTCATCTGCGACACTCAGAGCTCTCCGGGTTTGGTCAATAAGTATAATAAATAATGCACATGAGGTGGAACATAGGCATTTTTATGTATACCTACAAATCAGACATACCCACTCCCTCCCTGCCCCTGACTTGGCACGCGAATTTCACTCGGAGGTGGGAGAGATTTTTGACTGGGTTGTCCTGACCAAACAATCCATCTCCTATTTTTTACCAAAAACTCGTGCGGACTTCGTCCACTATTGACATGGAAAGAGTAGCGACGGGATGGAGCCAAGAACTGGGACTTACCCTCCCGGCTGACTACTATCTTAAATCTCTCTCCCGCATAAGTCCCATTACCAAATAAAGAGGAAATTTATGTTTCAGGAACTATAATTGGCCTCAGCAGATTGTATGGTATTACACATTTTTCTTTAAATTTTTAACATAGACTTCAGTCCTCCAGGAAATCCCCTGAGAGTCTTTTCCTTGGGATTTCTCCACACTTATCAGCCATGTCCTCTCTCACTGCTCTTTCAAAACCCCTATAGACAGAAAATGAGCAGAAACGTGCACTCACATATGGTTTGGCTTCTTGAACTCATTCTTTTCCTTTAACATTAATTTATTTTATTCTGGAAATATTTGTTGATCACCATACCAGTAGAAATAAAACAATAAACAGTGGTGCACCATTTATCTGACAGTTATGTTCTCAGACTTAGGCTTCTAACATTATTGGCTAAAATCATTTAATCCTCCAAAGGCTTGCATAAAAATCCCTGTTGTTAAGGCTTTTTTGAATGCTTTTAACTCAACCAATGCCCAGAGCTTCTCTGTCAAAGTGTTTCATAAAATAGGTCCACACTAACAATTGCTCAATCTCAAATTTCTCCTAAAGTGCCTGATGTAAAGAAGAAAATCCTGAAGCCCTCAGTTCACTGAACATAAACATATTTGTGGAATATATAAGTAAAGATTTGAACCAAGTCATGGACATCTCTGAAGAATAAAGATTTTGTGGACTAAATCTCCTCCATACTGGTAAACGGCACCAGATCCACCAGTTTCCCACTAACTAGAGGCACACGACAAGGGTGTCCACTCTCCCCATTTCTTTTTCTCATATCACTGGAGCCCCTATTACAGAGGATCAGGGATATTGCCTGCATTCATGGCATCCCCTCCCAACTCACAAGCGAACCAGTACTGAAAGTGGTGGCCTTTGCAGATGACATTCTCACCCACATTAGCGACCCGGTGGACATCACTACCTCCACTACTGTAGGAGTTCACTGATTATGGGTCTCTGGCTGGACTAAAATTGAATCTAGATAAATCAGAAGTCTTACCCATGCATGACTCGGTGATCCAGGATTGTGGAACTCAGTTTTCGCTGCATTGGACGGCTGAGTTCTTCAGATATTTGGGTATCCAACTCCACAGAAACCCAGCCCAATTGAAGGCAGTTAATTACTGTCTCCTCTTTGAACACATGCAGGCTTGGAGAGATTTTCTCCGCTCCTTAACGGGAAGGATTGCTCTTTTCCAGATGATACTTTTGCTCAAATGGCTCTATTTCTTCCAGATCTTACTGACTTATCTTACCCAGAAGGAGGTCCTTAAGATAGAGAGGGAGTTGAGTATCTATATATGGAAGGGGAAAAGGCTGAGGATAGCTTTAACTATACTGAGAAGGAAGGACAGACAGGGAGGCCTGGGCCTCGCCAACATACGTTATTACAACATGGCCTGTAATCTCTGTCATCTGGTGGATTGGCTATTGGGGACCAGTTACTACACTCCCTTGTCCATGGAATGCAAGTTGGAGGCCCCCTGCGAGCTCAGGAACCTACTTCATGTTCCCAAAGGCCATCTCCCACTGCTAGCTAAGGAGAGTGTGATAGTACAACTGATATGGCGAACGTGGAAATGGTTTTGTGATAGATTCGGACTTAACTGGAGGGTTACCCCTTTTCTCCTGCTTCAGGGTAACAAGGTCTTCACACCGGGTACAGACAACCCTATATATAGAGTCTGGGCGGACAAGGGGATATGCCTCTTAGTGCATCTATTTGATGATGAGGGGCAGTTTCTCTCTTTTCAGCAGTTGAGCGATGCACACGAGGTGGAACATTTTTATGCATACCTACAAATCAGACATTATACCCACTCCCTTCCTGCCCCTGACTTGGCACGCAAATTTCACTCAGAGGTGGGAGAGATTTTTGACTGGGTTGACCCGACCAAACAATCCATATCCTATTTTTTACCAGAAACTCATGCTGACTTCGCCCACTATCGACATGGAAAGGGTAGCGATGGGATGGAGCCAAGAACTGGAACTTACCCTCCCAGCTGACTACTATCTTAAATCTCTCTCCCGCATAAGTCCCATTACCATGAATATAGGACTACATGAGATGCAATATAAGTTACTCATGGGCACATATGTCTCCCATGTGCCGGGCCGCCCAAATGCGCATCTCCTCCAATGGGCAGTGTCTTCGCTGAAGGGATGCCCTGGGTACCCTAGGCCACTTGTTCTGGGCATGTCCCCTTATCTAAGTGTTCTGGCAGCAAGTTCACCTTTTTATTCAAGAAGTTACGAAGGTCCAAATTCCATTTGTCATTCAACACCTACTCTTTGAAGATTTAAAGAGTCTCTCATTTCCCAATGCCCACCTTAGGTCATGGGTTCGCAAAACTCTACTGCTGGTTAAGCGAGTTATCCTTAAGAATTGGCTAGCCTCAGAAGCACCCTCATGGCGCAATTGAAAGTTGCTCTCCTAGAATAATGTACCATGGAATTCTACATTGAAAAGGTAGATCTCACGTTCAAACGTAAAGTCTTTTTGGTTACCTGGCAAGCGTATTTACATACCTTACCCCACAAAACCCGCAGTTTTAACATGAACCCTCAGACCTGATGCGATGTACATCTATAGTCACATGCATACTTGGGTTGGCAGACTCCTCCATACATCCACACCCTGCAATCTATAGTCATGTCTACCTGTGCTGGAGGGGGAGAGGGTACGGGGTGGAGGGCAGTTGGGGAAGTAGAGGGTTGGGGAGTTGGAGGGAGGGAGACCTGTTTAGCTGTTTAGTTGTACTGTGTTGATTCTGTACTTGGAGGGTGAGGGTGTGAAGAAACAATGCCCTCCTATCATCCCGATCTGTTTGTACCGCTTAATTAATGTGAAAATCAATAAAACAGTTGAAACATAAAAGATTTTGTGGACTAACGTTAAAATTTTGTATATGATTCTCTGCTGGTTTGAAAGCCACTGTAAGCAGTTCTGGTGCCACCGGGTGGGCAAACTGTGCAATTGCACAGGGTGGCATACCCAGTGGGGCGGCATCAGGAGCAGGGTGAGGAGGTCCGTGGTGCCACCGGTGGACCTGATCCCACCAGCGGCGGAAGAAGAGCATCCGTGGTGCCACTGGTGGATCTGATCCCACTGGCAGCGGAAGAAGAGGAGGCCCATGATACCACTGGTGCACCTGATCCTACCAGCGGCAGAAGAAAGAGATCCGTGCTGCCAAGAAAAAGCAGCGCGACCCCGTCAGCACAGTAATTGTTCACTCAGGGCAGCAAAAAAGCTAGCACTGCCCTGAGTGTAAGTTGGCCAGAAATTGAGTAATAAGGTGATATTTTAGGATTCCTGTTAAGACTTGAGCAATAGCGTTTTGTAACATTTCTAAAGGTCTGATTGTTCAGACAGTAAAACCTAATAAAAGAGAATTACAATAGTCTAGTCCTGCAAATACTAACATTTGCAAAATTAACCTAAAATTCTCAGAATCCAGGTATAGATTAAGTCTTCTCAATCCTAAAGGCTGGATTTTAAAACCCCGGCAAACGTAAATCCTGGGGTTTACGTGCGTGGCCGGGCCTTACCCGTGCTGGGCTCATTTTCAAATGGGCCCGGCCACGCGCGTAAACCCCAGGACACGTGTAAGTGCCGGGGCCTTAAAAGGGGGCAGACCGGGGGGCGGGGCTAGAGGTGCCCGGTATAGCGGCCATTTGCCACTGTGCTGGGGGATTGTGCACCCGCAGGGTGCCGGCGCACGCAACTTGCTCCTGCTCCTTTGCAGGAGCAAAATGTGAGTTTAAAAAATGGGGGGGGGGGGGGTATGTTAGGGATATGGAGAGGGGAAGATAGGGGAAAGGGAAGGGAGGTTAGGGTAGGGGGTTGGGAAGTTCCCTCCCAGTCCGCTCCTTAATTGGAGCGGTCTGGAAGGGAACTGGGGAAGGCCCTGATGCGTTGCTGTGCAAATTTGCCAAATTATACTGCCCCCTTGTGTGCGCCGACCCAGAATTTTATAACACGCATGCGCCAGTGTGCACGTATTATAAAATCACTCGTCCATGTGTGAGCGCCGGGTAGCACGCACACATGGAAGCGCACGCATATTTTTTAAAAATCTAACCTTATGCTTATAAGAGCCATTCTAATCATAATATCCTGTCCTGAGGTCCAGTAGGTCTTCCATGTTTCTCCTCAGCATTGACAAGCCTTACTTTAGTTCAATTTTGTAGTTAGGAGCTGGAGCCAGGACAAAAAAAGAGTTCTGATCATGCTCAGTTTAGCATGCTCACACTATCTAGCTTTCCCAACACAATGTAACATTTTCAGGTTCACATGCTGTGGACATGCTATTGGGAAAATGTTTTATCACATGTATGCTTAAATTTACTGCACTGCACAGAATTATAGAAAGAGAATAGATGCAAGCTGTTCCATCTACCTGGTCTTTACTTTCTGTTCTGAGAACCAAGTACCCCAAGGTTCTGACTCCCCTTGTCATTCAGGATGAGAATCCATTTGCTAGGACTGTCTTTCAGTATGTTTTGCACACAAATCCCTTTTTCAGGCAGCATTCTGCAATTTAGGATTTTGCCATTATTTGGTTGTAAAGTGACATTTCACTGTAAGTCAGTAGCAGTAGTCAGAAAGATGTCACATGCAAATCTCCTAACTTGAAACTGACTCATCTCTACAATAGTCACATGAAATTAAGAGTACTCAAAAATCTTTCAACATTCAGTTCCAACAAAATGCTTGTTTATTCATAGAAATGTATATAAAAACAATCCTATCTAGACAATAAATGCTCTCTAGCACAATCATTCATCCATACCTCAATCATTCAGTCACATACATAAAAACATTTTATCATAATGTGATACACCATCCCCAAGTGATAATTTCAATTATGCTGGAAATACACAATATCTCATGCAATCTAATGCAATCTAAACTTGAATGTATATATATATATTTATTTTTTTTTAGAACCCCGCCAACATCTTAGGCTCTTCAAAATCTTGTCTTCTCGTATTCCAACAATGAACGCTTTTACATTCCGATCGTCACATCAATAAAGATGGCACCATCCACTGGACCTGTCCGACAAGGACTCCTTGTTTCACCCGTATCATCCGGGCTTCATCAGGGAAACTCACGCCAACTATTTGTTTCTAATCCATTCTATATAAGACAAAAAACCATCAATGAGGATGCTAAATCCACAATTCTAACCCATAAAAACTGAACCACTCACTCCAAGAAAATAGTAAAAACAAAAGTAATACTACCTTCCCACGTCATACTTTTTCACCGCTTGAAACATACAACCACCATTTTTGAATAAATAATCTTTAATCCGTTCAATTTTCAAATTACTGGAAAAGATAGCTTCACATCCAATACATTATTTCGCTAATCCCGGTAGCCAACACTGCAACCAAAGAATAACAGATAAATACAATGTAACAGCAGCTTGGTCTGACCCAGTATGGCATGTTCTTATGTTCTTAATTTTTTGATTCATGAACATACAGTTCCAATCAAGAAAGTTTGAATAGCATTTTTGTGATCTCTTTTCACTACAAAATACCAACTGTACAAAAACAGTCTTGTTACATTTACCTTTAATGCATGATTCAGCAAGCACAGAAAACCTGCATCACTAATAAATATTTTTGTATCTTAAAAAAAAAATCTGAAGACAAAAAGCCAAGGGAGAAACATAAGGGTTTTCTGTTTTGCTCCACAGGAAACTTTCCAATGCAGTACAGCTCTGCTTTCCTTCGAATATGACTCAAGCTTCACAGCTGATACATACTATCTTGGAATGATGCACATTCCATTTCCTGTAGGTCACTTCCTTTCCATGAATTCTTAGAGGGAACAAACATTGCACAAATCAAAGTGAACAAAAGGGACTCATGTAAAGAAAAAAATCAACATGCTTTTGATTACTGACAAAAAAGGGAACAAATGTAACAATATGTTATGCCCTGAATGACTTAATCCAGTAAATGCTAGTTCTTTCAGGCACACAGAGAGCTGCAGTTAGCAGAGACACTGAGTTACACTAAACTCTAAGCTTCAATGTTGGGAAACACCAATGTGATCTGTTGTATAGTTCAGTGATTTAATGTGAAGCTTCTCATTTAAAGGGTAATTTTTAAACAGCTCTCATTTATCAAAGTGCATTATGGCATTATTTACCTCATCGTGAGATGAGAATGCAAATTTTTAACATTTATTCAAAGGGGAGGATTTTATGAAAATGAGGGGAATTAACACAGAGTGTGATTGCATAATGCATGTTATCAATGCTGGAAATATCTACACCTTTTTTCCTGGCGCTAAGCTGTGTGATATGCTTTTTCCAGCACGGAGAAGGGAGAGGAGAGGAGTGGAGTGCAGTGGAGTATAGAGAGAAAGAGAGCGAAAGCATCTGGGGTGGCACACATAATAGTCAACTATTTATACCACTATAGAAGAGTCATCCAGTAACTAGAGATGAGGTTTCGGTGGTGGCCGAGGTTTTGGGGCCAGTTTTACATGCACAGTCAGACATATGAACAGCACAGTACACATCAGTGAAGACTGGGGCAGAGTCAGCAGATACATGCATATTATAAAAGGAATTTATGCGTGTAAATGGGCTTTTGAAAATTGCTACTTTTATGCATGTAACTCCTTTGAATTGTCACTGAATTTTCAATCGGCCTTACACGCTTAAATGCCTTTTTGAAAACTGCTACGATATATGATATTTTACACACATTGGGATAATTTTCAAAAGGATTTGCAGGTGTAAATGTAACTATTATGGTAGCAATTTTCAAAAGCCATTTACTTCCGTCAAGTGCACTTACAAGGGTAAAGCCTTTGGACAATTCAATGGCATATATTGCAGCAGTTTTCAAATGCCCACTTACACGGGTAAAATAAATTTATACACGTAAAACCCATTTTTAAGCATGTAAATGCTTTTCAAAATCAGGTCCATAACTCCGTTGAAAATTACCTCCTCAATGTTTTATTGTAAATTATGTAGTAAAACAACAATTTTTTTTATGGTACTGTGCAATCCATCTTTCTCCTATCACACATACCTCCCAAAACTAGCTGGGGCAAAGAATCCAGGCAGGTAGGCAAAGATTATATTCTGAGCATTTAAGAATCCATGGGGTTCTACTGGGGCATAACACTGGACTCTGCCCTCCCTCCTCTACCCCTACAAGCTGGTTACACTGCTGCTTCTACAACTCCAACCGTCCTCTCCCTCTTTAGTACATTCCCCACTTCACTGCTATTCCTTGCAATCACGACCTCTCTCCTGCTGCTCGTCATCACTGCTCAGCATCCCATGCTCACTTTCTTCAGCCACACTCCTAACACTCCCATGGACTCAACACTGTTGTTCAGCTCCTGCCGTGCTCTGAACTCTCTGTTGTTACTCCTCTGTTATAAAACAGGCACCGACCTTCATAAACACACAAGAAGACAAGGAAAAGATAGGCAAGGAACGTTACAGAAGCAAGAAACACAAAACAGCTCTGTGTATGTCTAGTAGAGCCTCATAAGTGATAAACGGAAGTGGTAATAGCAGCAGTAGAATATTGCAGTAATGCATAAAAAGAAAATTAAAGTAGTAAGTTATGACAGTTTTCTCTCTTCCTCTCCCGTCTCCTCCCTCTTGATACATTGAAAACAACCAAAACCCTGACAATATATGTAAGAATTAATTTTCGGTGTTACATTATCGACTTAGAACTCTTAACAAAATCAGATACAAAAATTACTGTGTATACACCATAAAGTGAATGGATTTCCTAAGTTTCCAGGTCCTGTCTAGCCAGCTCCCAGAGGAAGGTGTTTAAGCAAAGGGTCAAGGGTTAGCCCCCCATACCCTACAGGATGAACACTTCAATTATGACACCCCCCCCCACACACACACGCACACACACACACACACACACACTCTCCTTTCCCTTGTCCTATCCTTTTTACCTTACAGATCCCTACCCCTTTCTCTGTTTTTGGATTGGAGAATCTTCTTTACTGTGTGGCATCTTGACACTAAGAGGTTGATGTTCAAAAGAGTTTGCCCGGATTTAGCAGGAAAAACCCCCTATTTTTCAATTGCTGAGCCACCAAGTGAATATGTTTTAGCCGGATAAGTCATTACCTGACTAAAACTTAATCATACAAAAGGAGAAAGTGTTTGGGACAGTCCAAGGGCGTGGCCTTAAGTTTATGTGGATGATGCCAATATTACTCGCTACCTGGTTAAACTTAACCTGGTTAAACTTAACCAGGTAAGTGTGGACACTGTGAACGCCAGGTAAAGTTACTCAACTAAATTTACTTGGCTATATTCATTGAGAAACTTTCCCAGTTAATTCTTGCTGCTGAATATCCCAGTTAAGGTTAGCCAGTTACATTACCAGGGAAGCATTTTGCTCCCCGTGCTGAACAATATCGACCTCTCAGATGTTAATTTTTCAAAAGGATCTAGCAGGCCAAGAGAGGACTTAAACAAGCTAAATCAAGGCTTTTCAAAACTGAGCAGGCCTGAACAGTGCACCATTTTATCACCTCCCACCCCCAGAGAATCCCTTTGATAATTGCTTCTAGAGAATCTTAGATGCCTTTATAAAAAAACACAAAGAGAAAAATAAAAAAATAATTATATTTTGTTTAATTTAAAAAAGAAATAAAATATTGAGCTTTTGAAACTTTCTAGTTATTCAATCAGTATGGAGGTATAAAAACTGTGAAAAATGTAGCTATTGGAAAGAATGGGTGCCGTTTGCCTGGGAGAGCGCTGTGACTGGAGTTATTCCTGTCTGGAGTATGTTCAGGTCTGAGAGCTCCCGGAGGTGAGTGAAAGGCATGTACTGTTGTACATATCGGACTAAAGTATTTCTTGCAGATTGGATGGAATGGGGAGTAGAAATGGAAGATCTATTGTGACCTTCCTTCCGCTTGATGCAAATAACTTTACATCCTTCCAAATGTTTATTTTGGCCCCAATATTTGCTCTCTAGAGGCCAAAACTGATTTGGATGAATTGAGCCCAAAATCATTGGCAGACTTAAAAACCCCAGTTTAGTAGGAACATTAAAATAGATGCAGGTACTAGTTATCTGTAGAGAGGGTAATTTTGTCATGTTGTGGGTAATTTATGTGGCAAATACGCACATGAATTGCAGCAATTTTCAAAGGGAATATGCACACACACGTTCACTTTGAAAATTGTCCCACTAAATGTATGAGTTACACCTGTAATCCAGAGCATGTAAATGACCCATGTAAACTTATATGTGTCTAAGTGAAAACTCAACTCCAATCCTCCCTCCCTGGAACACTTCTGCAGTGTCCAGATAAATTAATGCACGAACATGACATATGTGTGTGTAAATTTACCACACATTGGTCAGGTAATTTTACAAAATCCCACCAAGGGGTAATGTTATAATAGCCCACTTAAATTAGGTGGCAAAAAACATGTGTAAGTTACTTCAATTTTCAGAGCGGACTTGAAAATTATCCCACCAAATTTACCCGCACACAATTACACCTGCTATTATGTGCAGAAGATTTTGGGAGAAATTTGCACGCTTACTTTTGAAAAAGCAAAAATATGCATATAAATCCAAATCCCTCTCCAACTCCACTCCCTGGGAATGCTTCCGCTCAGCCCAGGCAACGTTATATGCACACAGCAGTAAACAAGTTTGCCAGCATGGTAGGCAATTTTAATGCTGTTAAAAACTGCAATCCCTGTGCAGTATGGAAAACAAAGATAATGTTGTGTGATACCCAATTGGTCAGCAGTATCCCTTCAGATAAACCAATGAGAAACACAGGTTAGACTTTGACGACCAGCAAGTAATTATGGGGTTCATGATTTAAATCCTAGTTTAACTTTATTTGTTGTTTCCTGCAGGGTTGATTTTGCAGCACTCCTGCTACAAGTGATGCAGCATTTTCACCAGACGATGTCACTATAGTATTTCACTTGAGTCAATTCATCATACTGTGGGGTTTCACAGTGTTTTCTCTGGATACCTTAAATAGCATAAGGCTGAGACCTTATTTGTATTTTCCTCTGATATCTGCAGTAATGTTCATTTTGGAGGTACAAACAGAAGACTTCCTGAGGCATGAATGTACAGAGATTTTACTGTCGACTGTTCATATTCTCAAGGGATTATTTCTTGGGAAGGAGGGAAGGTGGCTTTTGCTAAGTTTCAGAGGTTCATGGAAGTATTGCTGCCCTCCTGGCAGTCGGTTAATGATTTGCAATTTTGGAAGAGGAGTATGAGTTATGGTTGGAGTGCCCCTACTTCCCTTTGACAACCTTCTGCCTCCGATTGTCCCCCAGTTCCCTTCCAAAACACCCTTATATTCACGTAACCCGGCACGAACAAATCTACGCCCGATTTTATAACATGTGTGCGCAGTCGCGCGCATGTTATAAAATCCAGGGTCGGCGCGCGCAAGGGGGTGCACAATTGTGCAACTTGCGCGTGCCGAGCCGCACAGCCTGCCTCCATTCCCTCCAAGGCCACTCCGAAATCGGAGTGGCCTCGGAGGGAACTTTCCTTCCATCCCCCTGCACCTTCCCCTCCCTTCCCCTACCTAACCCGCCCCCAGCCCTACCTAGAACCCCCCCTTACCTTTGTTGAAGATGGCCGGCCCGCGATCCCGGGCACAGCAGCAAATGGCCGCTGAGCCTGGAGGCTCAGGCCATGCCCCACCCCATCCTTGGACCGCCCTGTACTGCCCACGCCCCGCCCATTTTGCAAGCCCCGGGACATACGCGCATCCTGGGGCTTGTGCGCACCGCTGAGCCTATGCAAGATAGGCTCGGCGCATGCAGGTGGAGGCAGGAGTAGGTTTTCGGCAGTTGCGCGCGTATCTTACATGCGCAACCCTTTGAAAATCTACCCCTAAGCACGTAAATTGGCTTATGTGCGCCGGGCCTATTTTCATAATTCCAATAAGATTACCACCCACATTGATAATCCACAACATATTTCATGTGTCATTGCTTAAATCGGTAATACTCTCTTGGCCTTTGAGAGTACAACCTGAGCCATAAGATGTGGCTGCTGATGAAGATGCCATATACGAAATCGAGGAGGTTTTGGTTTCTCACTAGAGAAGCAAAAAAATGTAATATCTAATTTCATGGAAGATATGGCCCAGAAGAAAATTCTTGGGAGCCAGCCTCCAACATCTTAAACTACAATCTCTTAAAAGAATTTCATCTACGGTACCCCATGAAACCCAGATCCTCTGGGAGAGGGCTTAAGAGTGGGTACTGTTAAATATGGCGGTCCGTAAACTGCTCCCGTGGACCACCACACTCACTCTCCTGGTCAGGCCACTGGCCCCTGACATACATGAGACTGTCCTGCTCTTCCCATTCTGGAACACCATGCTCTGATATGGCAAAATGTGAACCAACCAGCAGGGCGCCATTGACCGCAACCATTGGCGCTTTCCCTAAGGCGCGTGTGCACCTGATGCTGCCTGATTTAAAAGGCCCAGGGTGGGAAAAGCCTCTCAATGATGTCAAGACACCGAGGTCTAAAAAAGGCCCTTGCTGGCTTTACTTCAATGCCTCAGCAACAGGTGCATCTATTTCAGAGTAGAGCATGTTTCCCCAGCATTTTGTCTTCAGTCCCAGTCTTGTCTTCAGTCTTCATCTCCTTTTTCATTGCCCACTTGTTCCTTCCTTGCCTGCCTGCCCTGTCTATCTGTCCCTTCTCTCCTCTTGGAAGAATATTTGATGTGACCTTGGCCTGATCTCAAATACGCCTGACTACTGCCTGCCTCTGAACACTGCCTGATCTCGGATACGCCTGAGCGCTGCCTGCTTTTGACTATTACCCAACCCTTGGACTCACTTGACCTCTGCCTGCCTATGACCCAAACTATCCAAGGACAACCACTTCTACCATCAGCAGAGATCCCATCTAAGACCTTCTAGCCCCAGCACCCAAAGTCTCAACCAGAGAAGAATGAGGGCTTTTATAGGCAAAGTTCCCACCAAGTCTCTGCTTCACCCGGGTCCACCAGCTGACAGTGTGAGCCTGCAGGACTCCTTGCTGGTTGTGCCAATCCTGTCTTGACCCAAAGGTCCATAGAAGCAACACCTTCCTCTTTTGAACCTTCACCTTTCTCATCCATCCCTCTCTCTCTCTCTCTGCCTTTCTTGATCCCCAAGTCCCCTCTGGATCGTGATCGGTCCTGCCCCCATTCTCAGTTTTAACTTCTTGTTTTCTTCTCCCTCTATCCCTATGTCCTTCTTCTTTCTTCATCTCTGATCCTTTAGCCCTCTTCTTTTCCTGTCACTGTGATCCCCTCTTCTTCTCCTTCCATCTCTGAAATCTCCTCCCCACACTGATTCTGCATATGGTCGTACCCTTCTCAGATTCCTTTACCCCATCCCCCTTAAAAAGATAAAAAATAATAAGGCTGCTTGGACTTAGGTGGGCCTCGCAGGGTCTCCTGGAGAAGTAGTAGACAGGCGTGCCCACAGACGGCAAGGGAGCGCAGTCAGACTCGAGGCTATAGGTCTGATGTAGCAAGGAAGACCAGAACAGCATAGGTGATGTCAAGGCAAGGGTCAGAGCCAGAATCAGGAGACGTGGTCAATGGCAGCCAAGGTCAGAATCCGAGGATCAGATCGAGGAGTAGTCAACGAGCCAGGATCAGGTTCCAGAGGTCAGATGAGGTCACAAGGCAGGCAGAGGTCAGGATCCAGGCAGTAGAATGGTCAAGGAACAGGCCGAAGTCAGTATCAGAGAGAGACAGTCTGAGGGTATTACCTGGGGAGACGGGATAGTCGGCCACTGGAAGAGAAGGACGCTAGAACAGAAGGATGCTGGAACAAGACTGGAACGAGACTGGAACAAGGCTGGAACAAGACTGTGAACGTGTAGGCAAACTAGTACACTTACAGTGCTGACTCGATTGCCAAGGCAAGGAAGTGCAGGCAGGAACTTCCTTATATTGAGCATTCAATCAGGGCACGCCGTGGAGCTAGGACCCACCCCTGGCCCTACAGGAGACCGGGCAGAGCACACGCGCGCGTGTAGGGGCGTGGCCAAAGCCACTGGTGATGCCGAACTCCGGCGTGAAGCCTAGTGCGTAGTGGAAGGCCTGGCGACTGCTGCCACGGGATGCCGAGGCTTGGAGGAGCTTGCAGCTGCCACTGGGGAGGCTGACCCGTGACCTGCAGAGGAGCTAATGAGGTAAGCAGACCCGTGCGTGGGCCGGACACTTAAGAGTACCCCTCATTCTAGGCCTCTCTCTACATGGTCTTGGCTTATCAGGATAAGTCATATGGAAGGTTCTGAGGAGCTCTTTATCGAGTATGTTAAGGGAGGGTTCCCATGAGTTCTCCTCAGCCCCATAACCCTCCCAGGCTAAGAGGTATTCCCATTTACCTCAACGCTGATGGACGTCGAGGACCTCTCTTACCTAGAGAGAAGAGTCTGGTTCGGTAGAGATCCACGGAGGTGAAGGTTCTCTACGAGAGGGCCAGGAGAGGACCAAAGGCTTCAACAGAGAGACATGGAATGTGATGTGAATACCCATGGCATGAGGTAGCTGGAGCTGATAAGTCACTGCTCCCACTCTTCGAAACACTGGAAATGGGCCGATGTACTTGGGAGCCAGGCGATGATAAGGAAGTCTCAACCTTATGTGTTGGGTGCTTAACCACACCTTCTGACCAGGATGGAAGAGTGGAGCGGGATGTCTATGGGCATCAGAAGTATGCTTGGAATGTTCAGCGGCCTGGGTAAGGCATTATTTGACTTGATTCCACACCTGACGAATGGTGTGGGCCATGGATTGCACAGCTGGAGAAGGAACAGTCAGAGGAACTGGAAGTGGCAGCCGAGGTTGTCATCCAAATACCACGGAGATACATCGGTGGCAGCAGCGACATGGGTATTGTGCGACAACAACCCAGTTGTCCTGCTGGTCATTCACATAGGAACGGAGGAATGTTTTTAAAGTTTGATTGGTCCTTTCAGCTTGACCATTGGCCTGTGGGTGATAGACCGATGTGAAACTGAAGGCAATGTTAAACTTTTTAAATAGGGAGCGCCAGTACCTGGCGGCAAACTGTGGTCCTCGGTCGGAAATAATATCCTTTGGGAGTCCATGGAGACGGAAAATGTGTTTCAGAAACAACTTGGCTAATCCTGGGGCCGATGGGAGGCCCGGCAACGGAATGAAGTGACCCATTTTCGAAAAACAGTCGATGATAACCCAGATTACGGTATTGTTCTGGGATGGAGGCAGGTCTGTGATAAAGTCTGTTGAGATGCTGGACTATGGCTTGGTAGGTGCTGGAAGTGGTTGGAGTAGGCCCCAAGGCCGTCCGGTAGGCGGCTTCTGTTGGACGCTGATGGGACATGAATCTACAGAGTTACAAGAGTCTTGCACCTTGTTGGGCCACCAATAATATCTCCGCAACATCTCTAGGGTCCTGGCACAACCCAGGTGTCCTGCCAACTTGGAATCATGAGCCCATTTCAGAACTCATTCACGTAATCTACGTGGAACGACAGTTTTCCCAGCTGGGACTGTAGTGGTCACGGCAAGGGATACGCAGGCAGGATCTATGATATATCTGGGAACGTAAGGAACAACCTCAGGTTCAAAGGATCTTGATAGTGCATCAGCACAGAGGTTCTTGGAAGCTGGGCAATAATATAGAACGAAGTTGAATGAGCGTTCATTGGGCTTGTTGAGGATTCAAGAGTTGAGCTTCTCTAAAGTGCTGAAGATTCTTATGGTCGGTGAAAATGGTAAATTTGTGTTGCACCCCTTCCAAACAGGGATGCCACTCTTGGAGTGCCAACTTGACGGCGAGAAGTTCTCGGTCATGAACAGTGTAGCACTGCTCTGTAGGAGAGAACATGTGTGAGTAGATTGAACAAGGTATTAATTTACCCTTGGGAGAAAACTGGCTTAAGACGTCTCCTGCTCCAATTGCAGAGGTGTCGACTTTGACGACAAATGAACGTCTTGGGTCTGGATGCTGAAGACAAGGACCAGAACAGAAAGCTTCTTTGAGTATCTGAAAGGTGGCTTGTGCTTTGGGAGTCCACACACGAGTGTTAGCTCCTTTCTTGGTCATGGCGGTGGGCGGAGCAGCTAGGGTAGAATAATTGGCAATGAAGCTTCGGTAATAATTAGTAAAGCCAAGGAAACATTGTAAGCACAGTAGGCCTGCTGGCTGGGGCCAGTCTTGGATCCCCTGGACTTTATCTGGATCCATGGAGAAACCTTGATCGGATATGATGTACCCTAAGAAGGGTAAGTGATTTCACTCAAAAAGGCACTTTTCTAACTTGGCATAAAGATGGTTTTCTCTTAGACATTAGAGGACAATCCGAACATGATCTTGATGGGATTCAAGGTCTTTGGAAAAAATCAGAATGTCATCAAGATATACGACTACGAATGAGTACAAGAGGTCTCGAAATATTTCATTCATAAGGCGTTGAAAGAACACTGGGGTATTGCATAGCCCAAAGGGCATCACAGAATATTCAGAGTGACATCTCTCATGTTGAATGCGGTTTTCCAGATATCTTCAGGTTGGATGCCTACCAGATTGTACGCACTATTCAGATCCAACTTGGTGAAGATCCGTGGCCCTTGAAGGCAGTCAAACAGCTCGCTAATAAGGGGCAGGGGTTATCGATCTTTGCGGGTTATGGCGTTGAGCCCTCTGTAGTCAATACAAGGGTGTAAGCTGCCATCTTTTTACTTGATGAAGAAAAAGCCCGCTCCAGCAGGAGAATCAGAGGGACGAATGAACCCTTTTTCTAGGTTCTCTTTGATATACTCAAACATGATTAGGGTTTCAGAGTGAGACAATGGATAAGTTCTGCCCTTGGGAGGCATAGTGCCCGGCAGACGTTCTATGGGGCAATTGAACTTGCATAACAGAGGCAAGGTATCCGCTTCTGCTTTGAGAAGACATCTTCGAAGTCAAAATACTGAGTAGGCAAACCAGATAGAGTGGTAGACTTCAGAACATAGACTACTGGAGATACTTGACATAGACATGTCTTCTGGCATTTGGAGCCCCACTGCACCAACTGCAGGGAATGCCAATCGAACTGGGGTTTGTGGGCCTGGAGCCAGGGTATCCCCAGGATAACTAGATGTGTAGAACATTTTAACACATAGAAGGACATCTCCTCCTCATGGCGAGTACCCACGGTAAGACAGACAGCCACTGTTCAATGGGTGATGAGCCCTGGAAGATCTTCTCCTTGAATGGAGGCAATGCAGAGACTCACATCTAATGGCTGAAGAGGAATGCTCAGAAGCTTGACAATGTCATCCATGATGAAGCTGCTACTTCCTCCTGTATCGACAAGAGCAGTGGTAGTGAAGGATTGGGCCTTGATGCCCAGAGAGACAGAAAGCAGGAGTTGGGGGCCGGTGACATTATCGCCTAAGCTCGGGACCCCTGCCGGGCTCAGGCATTTCAGTTTTATGGACAGACCGGACAGGACTGCTGAAGATGTCCGGAAGTGCCACAATAAAGGCAAAGACCCTCCTTTCGCCGACAGAGATGTTCGGTTGGAGACAGTCGCCCACAGTTCACCTCCATAGGTTCCACCACGGAAGAGGGCGGTGGTGCTGGAGTTTTGGCTGGAGGAGTCTGGACACGTGTAGGACGCGGTGTAGGACAGCGGGAAGCCTTTACTTCTAGGCGCCTTTGCTGGAGATGATGGTTGATCTTCCTGGTGAGGGAAATCAGGTCCTCTAGAGACGTGGAAGTCTCTTGGACAGAGAGTTCATCTTTGAGAGCACTGGAGAGTCCATCTAGGAAGATGGCTTGCAGACAATCTGCTTCTCACCCGAGCTCAGTAGCCAGGGTCCTGAACTCCACCGTATACTCAGAGAGGGTCCGTGACCCTTGACGAAGGTGGAGTAGATTATGGCTGGCTACAGCTTGGTAGCCTGGGTCTCCGAAGGTCTGCTTGAAGAGAGCAACAACTTTGATAACTTGGAAAGTATGGGATCAGAGTGTTCCCATAAGGGAGAGGCCCATGCAAGAGCCTTCCCTTCCATGCGGGAAAGGATGAAGGTCACTTTAGTGGTTTCCTTCAGGAACAAGGAGGGTTGCAGTGCAAATTGCTTGAAACACTGATTGAAGAGCGTGGGTCCCCATTGTATCGAGGAGGTGCAGGGAGTGCCAACGATGCTTTGGGTAACATAGGGGCTGATAGGCCCATGGGATTGGCCAGAGCTGTATCTCGCAGCGGTGAACGAAGCTCTTCCACTGAAGAGGCTAATGGTTCCAAAGCCCTGCGATGTTCTTGAACTGTGGCGGCCAAACCTGGTAGGGCCCTGGAGGTGGGAGACTCCACCGAGTCCATGGCCTTGGCAACCTGTTGCGCTCGGAGGTGGACCCTTGTCCTGGAGCAATGGAGAACGCTTCCCTGGTAGGGACCAGGAAGCACCTGCCCCCAGGGAGTGGAGAACTGGAGGAGACAGAGGCTAGGATAAGCTTCACCACTGGAAGCCCACAGTCCCTCCGGGTGGAGCCCGTAGGGACCTGGGCCGCTTGGACTTAGGTGAGCCTCGCAGGGTCTCCTGGAGAGGTAGGCATGCCCACGGATGGCAAGGGAGCACGGTTGGACTCGAGGCTGTAGGTCTGATGGAGCAAGGAAGACCAGAACAGCACTGTTGAGGTTTTGCTAGGGAGTTAGCAATCTGTTGTGGGTTAGACTGCGGAGTTAGCAATCTGTTGGAAATCTGATGCTTGATGGGAGGAGCAGTCAGATAGGAGGAGCAATCTGGAGAGAAAGCTCTGTATAGCAGGCTCCTGGAGAGGGAGGAGTCAGCAATCTTGTAGTGTCTCAGATATCATCTTGCTAAGGAGTAGCAATCTGTAATGAATCTGATATAGTTGTGGGTGGATCCCTGGGCCGATGGCAGATGACTACGCCCCCGGGAGAATACCCCGAGAGGGACCACCGGCTAGGCTAGAGTATGGAGACAGATACACATTAGTTCTTTTATTAAACAGGTTATTAGAAACCACCAGAGGTGGTAGTAGTGAGCTGATATGCCTGGCAGGGCTGTATTCCCTCAGGTACTGGAACAACGATCCCAGGATGGCTGAGCTGTTGAGAAACTGTAGAAAGTGAGTAGGCAGAGTAGGCAGAGTCCATGAACTGAACTAGATGACAAACTCATGTAAGGTCTCAAATAAGCTCAGGAGCTGGAAAGGATTAGGCCCTAGAGGAGTGAGTACCTGGTTCCAGGGAAAGCTCTGAGAGAGCGATGGTAACTCACAATTGTTTGTAGCAGTGATAGCTTCCAGGCAGTAGAGAATCTTCAGAGTGTCCAGGAACATGGGCCCTCGAGGAGCGAGTACCGGCTCCTATCTGTAATCTGAAAATAAAGAAAAGAGCGAGGCCCCAGAGGAGCGGGTACCTCTGGTAAGTTCGAGGAGGCAGAGTAGCTTGGATAGCCAAAGCGAGTATGAATCCGTATCCGTATCCGAATCCATATCCGTACCCTTGATAACTCCATTTGTTACCGTTTTCAAACACTTTTAAATATTGGAAGCAGATGACATCATCTCAGGGGGATGCCCCTGAGGTTCGTGCCCTTGCTGGTAAAAGAGTTGGGACGCGCACACGCGCCGGCATCAGGACAAGATGGCGGAGTTGCAGCGATGAGCCTGTCCGGGGACGTTCGAGGGAGTTGGCATGGAGACGCTGTGGCAGCCAGTCGTCCATCAGACTCGGAGGGAGTTGCCACAGAGGTAAAGAGGGCGGAGTGAGGATGTCGAGCAGCAACTGTCGCAACAAGCATAGGCGATGACAAGGCAAGGGAGAGAGCCAGAATCAGGAGACGTAGTCAATGGCAGCCGAGGTCAGAATCCGAGGATCAGTCCGAGGAGTAGTCAATGAGGCAGGGGTCAGGTTCCGGAGGTCATACAACATCACAAAGCAGGCAGAGGTCTCCTAAAAGACAGCAGACAGAATGGTCAAGGAACAGGCCGAGGTCAGTACCAGAGAGACAGTCCGAGGGTACTACCTGGGGATATGGGACAGATGGGCGCTGGAACAGAAGGATGCTGGAACATAAGGATGCTGGAACAAGACTGGAACAAGGCTGGAACAAGAGTGGAACAAGACTGGAACAAGACTGTGAATGCAGAGGCATTCTAGTACACTTACAGTGCCAACCCGATTGCCAAGGCAAGGAAGTGCAGGCAGGAACTTCCTTATATGGAACATTCAATCAGGGCACACCGCGGAGCTAGGTCCCGCCCCTGGCCCTACAAGAGACCGGGTGGAGCGTGCGTGCGCACGTGTAGGAGCATGGCCAACGCCACTGGAGATGCCGAACTCCGGCGTGAGGCCTGGTGCGTAGTGGAAGGCCCGGCGACCGTTGCCGCGGAGTGCCGAGGCCTGAAGGAGCTCGCAGCTGCTGCTGGGGAGGCCGACCCATGACTTGCAGAGGAGCTAACGAGGTGAGCAGACCCGTGCGCGGGCCGGGTGCATAATAACTTTGACAATAATATATATGTTAGCTTATTAATTAATGTATTTATTTATTTATACCAAAAATTTCAAATGGCACCAAAATGTTCTGGGGAATTGGTCATGTAATAATCAAAATATATAAATAAGTAACACCCCAGTGAATTTTTAAAATTTTGCAAATTATTAAATTATTGATAACAATTCTCTGCTCACAACCAAGTCTTTGTTTAAATGACCACTGAAAAAGATTTTTTTGGAAAGGTCAACTGCAATGTGTGGTGAAACACATGCAAGCTGCCTAATTTGCTAAAACCGCAAAATTTTTAGACAAGTAGAGGAAGGGTTTCATATATAAATGTTTCAGCCCAACACACGGTCTGATAAATTTCCATGTATAATCATCAACCAATCCTCCTCCACCTGTTATATTATTTTTAGCTCCGTGCAACCCTAGTGAAAACTGCAACACATTTTTTGTCCCATTATTCCTTAAAGACAATTTATATTTATATGTAGAATTCGAATATCATTTAATTGAGCATAGCTTTCAGAGTCCCGACTTATCTGATGATGTTAAATCCACCCGACGTAGCTACGTTTCTGGTCCGCAACGGAACCTTTCTTCAGGGGATACGTTTTTCTGAAGCAGTCGGTGTAACGATAGCTGAAAATGAAGCTTCAAAAGAGATTTTTACCAGGCGCCATAGAGCGCTCTTGCTCTCTACAAACCTCTCGCCAACGATCCAAGCTTTTTAAGCTAGAGGCACAGATGGTTTCGCTACCAATCACAACACACATCGCTATGACGTCATCACATATTCATTCAAATTAAAGAGCCCCAATCAAGAGCTTCATTCATTCCCTGAGGGGCTTGCGTGTTCAAAGTAAAGATCCAAAACGCTTCGCGTTTATTCAGCAATTCTTCCCGATTCCCTCCTCGCGGCTTGAGAGGTATATGATCTATAACAGTCCATCTCAAAGTACTATACGAGTGTCCATGCTCTTCACAATGTGCAACAATAGGCGCAGATAAGGTGGATGTGTTTAATTTTGATTTGTGTTCATTCAACCTCACTCTGATCTTGCGGGTCGTCCTGCCAATATATAACCCTGGGCATGGACAAATAATTGCGTAAACAACATGGTCAGAATTGCATGATGTGTTGTGTTTACGGTATACCCGATACCCTGTTACTGGTTCTTGCCAGCTCAAGCCCTCAATACAGTTCGTACAGTGAGAACATTGCCCGCACTTATGATGTCCTGTGATTGAAACCTGTGCATTTATCGGAGCTTGAGCGTGTACCAGCTTATCTCTAATATTCGCGCCACGTGTAGTGACGATAAGCGGAGTGTCTTCAAAAATCTTATGTAATGCTAATACATGCCAATGGCGTCGAATCGATGATGAAATAATGTTTGTGGCCACTGACTGTTTTAGAACACAAACTAATTGTGGACTATCTTTTGAAGGTTTGTACTGTAATAGACTTTGTCTGTCCGAGTATTTAGCCCTTTTATAGGCTTTCCTGATTGCTGATCTTGGATACCCCCGTTCTAAGAATCGATCGCGCAAAATTGCTGCTTGGATTTCAAAATCGCTCGTGGTGGAACATATACGCTTTGCGCGAAAAAACTGGCTAGCAGGTAGCCCGCATTTAAAAGGGTGAGGGTGATGACTATGGAATTTTAGTAAGTTGTTTTTGTCCATGGGCTTGCGATACATAGTGGTTCTGAATGTGTGTTCATCAAAACTAATTAAAACATCTAAGAACGCTATCTGTGATGTCGAATGTTGTATAGTGAATTTTAAATGAGGATCCTGACCATTGATCCAATCATAGAAACTAAGCAGTTGCTGTTGAGAATTTTAAAAATTCACTGGGGTGTTACTTATTTATTTATTTATAGTCATTTGATATTCCACTGTTTACTAAAAATAGACTCAAGGCAGATTACAACAAATTTAAAAACAGACAATACCATTTGAATTAGCTATACAGTTAAAATCAATTCACAGTTGGCATAGTATTAAGAATCGAATGGTATATCATTTATATACCTTATTCAAGTTAGGTAGTTATGTCAGAAAACTGAAGGTTTTTGCAAGAAAGACCTGGGTGAAAAGTCATGCCTTAGCTTTTTTTTCCAAAAGTGAGGAAGCAAGGTTCAAGGCAGTATCTTGTTCCAAATGTGTGGTCACAGGAGGGGCAGAAAGAAGGTTCAACTGGGAATAACAAAGTTCTCTTGTGGTAGTGTAAGAGAGAAAAAGTTGAGATAGTTACCTGTGGGTCTGCAATTTTGGAGACTGCCTAAGGAAGCTTAAACACTGATATAAACACTGCACAAGCAAGAGCAAACATGATCAGCTTAACAAGATGCAAAATTCTTTTGTTTCAGTGAAATAACTATAAACTGAGATTATTAGTACACATAAATGCCTGAAAGGAAGCAGATGACAGGAAATTGGATTTAAATTAAGCATTGTTTGGTATGTTTATTCTACGTGAGTACTGAAATTTATACAATGGCCAGGAAAATCCAGTCTGATTCTTTTAGGGAGCTGCATTTAAAGGGTACCTTATACAACATTCCGCCCCACCCTACCCCCATCCTACTACAGTCATATCAGGCATAATATGTAAAGGAGATCCAGTGGAGGAGGGTGTTAATATAACTGCACCTAAATAGTCAAGTAGTCATAATAAGATAGTTCTCAATAAGTACTATTAAAATAAATGTTTTCCTTCCCTTTTGCAAGGCAAATGTATTTCTTCATGGCAATATGTTTGATTAGTTTAACAGTATAAACATTCTGAAGAAGTTTAAACTACGCCCTGCAGCAGCATCTACCCGCAGGCTGACCCAGAATATTATTGGCCTTATTCATATAAATGGCTATTATTTAAAAAGTCTTGGGTCAGTTAGGAAAATGATAACTTGTCTAGGCACAGTAATAGGCTCTTGGTAGTGGGAAGCAAAATTTCCAGTTAGCAGTGGGACTTAAATGAATTTGAAGTCTTTAACAATTGTTAATATTCAAGATACAATGAGAAGCTGCTTTGAAGAATAACTATTCATTTTCGAGCCATAAACATAGTAAGATGGTAAACCAGACTCAGAGTGGGGGTTATTTATTTATGGATGACTTTTGGGTTATCCTCTCCTACAGTTTTGTGGGAAACAGCACATCTGGAGTACAGCCATCTACAATATACTTCAACAATTTGTTTAATGGAAAAGGCAGCTGTTTAAGAAGACATTCAATTAATTAATTGGCAATATATCCTATAAGAACATAAGGTTTTCCATACTGGGTCAAACCAAAGGTCCATCAAGCCCAGTATCCTGTTTCCAACAGTTGATAATCCAGGCCACAAGTACCTGAGAGCATCTCAAAAGTTAAATAGATTCCATACTACTTATCACAGGAATAAGAAGTGGATTTACCCAAGTCTGCCTTAATAATGTTTTAAGGAATTTTCCTCCAAGAAATTGTCCAAACCTTTTTAAAACCCAGCTGAATTAACAGTTTTCACCACATCCTCTGGCAATGAATTCCAGAGCTTATGTGTTGAGTGAAAAAATGTTATTGAATTTGTTTTAAATATACTACTTAAAAACTTCATTGTATGCCTCTAATCTTTGTACTTTTTAAGAGTAAACAACCAGTTTGCATTCACCTATTCCATTCAACTCATTGTTGTATAGACCTATATCATATCTCTCCTCAGCTGTTTTTTCTCCAAGCTGAAGAGCCCTAAACTATTTAGCCTTTCCTCATGAATGAATCATTCATAAGAACATAAGAACATAAGAAATTGCCATGCTGAGTCAGACCAAGGGTCCATCAAGCCCAGCATCCTGTTTCCAACAGAGGCTAAACCAGGCCACAAGAACCTGGCAATTACTCAAACACTAAGAAGATCCCATGCTACTGATGCAATTAATAGCAGTTGCTATTCCCTAAGTAAACTTGATTAATAATCGTTAATGGACTTCTCCTCCAAGAACTTATCCAAACCTTTTTTGAACACAGCTACACTAACTGCACTAACCACATCCTCTGGCAACAGATTCCAGAGTTTTATTGTGCGCTGAGTGAAAAAGAATTTTCTCTCATTAGTCTTAAATGTGCTACTTTCTAACTTCATGGAATGCCCCCTAGTCCTTCTATTATTCGAAAGTGTAAATAACCGAGTCACATCTACTTGTTCAAGACCTCTCATTATCTTAAAGACATCTATCATATCCCCCCTCAGCCGTCTCTTCTCCAAGCTAAACAGCCCTAACCTCTTCAGCCTTTCCTCATAGGGGAGCTGTTCCATCCCCTTTATCATTTTTGTTGCCCTTCTCTGTACCTTCTCCATCGCAACTATATCTTTTTTGAGATGCGGTAACCAGAATTGTACACAGTATTCAAGGTGCGGTCTCACCATGGAGCAATATAGAGGCATTATGACATTTTCCGTTCTATTAACCATTCCCTTCCTAATAATTCCTAACATTATGTTTGCTTTTTTGACTGCTGCAGCACACTGAGCTGACGATTTTAAAGTATTATCCACTATGATGCCTAGATCTTTTTCCTGGGTGGTAGCTCCTAATATGGAACCTAACACTGTGTAACTACAGCAATGGTTATTTTTCCCTATATGCAACACCTTGCACTTGTCCACATTAAATTTCATCTGCCATTTGGATGCCCAATCTTCCAGTCTTGCAAGGTCCTCCTGTAATGTAACACAGTCTGCTTGTGATTTAACTACTCTGAATAAATTTGTATCATCCGCAAATTTGATAACCTCACTCATCGAATTCCTTTCCAGATCATTTATATATATATTGAAAAGCACCAGTCCAAGTACAGATCCCTGAGGCACTCCACTGTTTACCATTTTCCACTGAGAAAATTGACCATTTAATCCTACTCTCTGTTTCCTGTCTTTTAACCAGTTTGTAATCCATGAAAGGACATCGCCTCCTATCCCATGACTTTTTAGTTTTCGTAGGGCAACAGCCTCTCATGAGGGACTTTGTCAAACGCCTTCTGAAAATTCAAATACATTACATCTACCACTTCACCTTTATCCACATGTTTATTAACCCCTTCAAAAAAATGAAGCAGATTTGTTAGGCAAGACTTCCCTTGGGTAAATCCATGTTGACTATGTTCCATTAAATCATGTCTTTCTATATGCTCTACGATTTTGATCTTGAGAATAGTTTCCACTCTTTTTCCCGGTACTGAAGTCAGGCTCACTGGTCTATAGTTACCCAGATCGCCCCAGGAGCCTTTTTTAAATATTGGGGTTACATTGGCCACCCTCCAGTCTTCAGGTACAATGGATGATTTTAATGATAGGTTACAAATTTTAACTAATAGATCAGAAATTTCATTTTCTAGTTCCTTCAGTACCCTAGGATGCATACCATCTGGTTCAGGTAATTTGCTACTCTTTAGTTTGTCAATCTGACCTACTACATCTTCCAGGTTCACAGTGATTTTGTTCAGTTCGTCTGACTCATCACCCCTGAAAACCATCTCTGGAACTGGTATCTCCCCAACATCCTCATTAGCAAACACGGAGGCAAAGAATTCATTTAGTCTTTCTGCAATGGCCTTATCTGCCCAAACAGCCCCTTTAACCCCTCGGTCATCTAATGGTCCAACCGACTCCCACACAGATTTCTTGCTTTGGATATATTTTAAAAAGTTTTTATTATGAGTTTTTGCCTCTATGGCCAACTTCATTTCAAATTCTCTCTTCGCCTGTCTTATCAATGTTTTACACTTATCTTGACAATGCTTATGTTTTATACTATTTTCTTCAGATGGATCCGTCTTCCAATTTTTGAAGGATGTTTTTTTGGCTAAAATAGCCTCTTTCACCTCATCTTTTAACCATGATGGTAATCGTTTTGCCTTCCTTCCACCTTTCTTAACGCGTGGAATACATATGGACTGCGCCTCTAGGATTATATTTTTAAACAATGTCCAAGCCTGTTGAACACTTTTAACCTTTGCAGCTGCACCTTTCAGTTTGTTCTAACTATATTCCTCATTTTATCAAAGTTTCCCTTTTGAAAGTTTAGTGTTAGAGCTGCAGATTTACTTATTGTCCCCCTTCCAGTTATTAGTTTAAATTTGATCATGTTATGATCACTGTTGCCAAGTGGCCCCACCACCCTTACCTCTCTCACCAAATCCTGCATTCCATTAAGAATTAAATCTAAAATAGCTCCCTCTCTTGTTGGTTCCTGAACCAATTGCTCCATGAAGCAATCATTTATTACATCCAGGAACTTTATGTCTCTAGCAAGTCCTGATGTTACATTTACCCAGTCAATATTGGGGTAATTGAAATCTCCCATTATTATTGCACTGCCAAATTGGTTAGCTTCCCTGATTTCTCTTAGCATTTCATCATCTGTCTGACCATTTTGTCCAGGTGGACGGTAGTATACTCCTATCACTATACTCTTACCCAACACACATGGGATTTCTACCCATATAGATTCTACTGAGCATTTAGTCTCTTGTATGATCTTTATCCTGTTGGACTCTATACCCTCCTGGACATAAAGTGCCACCCCCCACCAAGTTGATCCTCCCTATCATTGCGATATAATTTGTATCCTGATATAGCACTGTCCCATTGGTTATCCTCCTTCCACCAAGTCTCTGTGATGCCAATTATGTCGATCGCATCATTTACTGCTATACACTCTAACTCTCCCATCTTACTTCTTAGACTTCTGGCATTGGCATATAGGCATTTCAAAGTGTGTTTTTTGTTTGTATTAACAACCTGCTTTTCAGTTCTTAGGGATAATTTGGAAATCATTAGCTTCGGTGATTTTTTACATATAGGCAAATGGACTACGTTTGCTTTTATTGGAACCTCTCTGTTGGGATGCCCTAACTCTCCTGTTTCATTAGTATCCTTCAAGGATACATTTCTCCGAACCATGCTCTGCTGAGTGATTGTCGGCTTTCCCCCTTGTTCAAGATTAAAAGCTGTTCTATCTCCTTTTTGAAAGTTAGTGCCAGCAGCTTGGTTCCACTCTGGTTAAAGTGGAGCCCATCCTTTCAGAAAAGTCTCCCTCTTCCCCAAAAGTTTCCCCAGTTGCTTATAAAACTGAATCCCTCTTCTCTGCAGCATCGTCTCATCCATGCATTGAAACTCTGGAGCTCTTCCTGCCTCTGGGGACCTTTATATGGAACAGGAAGCATTTCAGAGAATGCCACCTTGGAGGTTCTGAATTTCAGCTTTCTACCTAAAATCCTAAATTTGGCTTCCAGAACATCTCTCCCACATTTTCCTATGTCATTGGTGCTCACATGTACCACAGCAGCCTGCTCCTTCCCAGCACTAGGAGAAAATAGGAGAGGTCGAACAACAGTGGGCCAAACTAAAAGGAGCAATTACAAAAGCAACAAATCTATATGTTAGAAAAGTAAACAAAAGTAAGAGAAATAAGAATCCAATCTGGTTCACAAAGGAAGTGGCTGATGTAATAAAAGCAAAAGAAGCAGGTTTTAAGAAATATAAAGGATCCCAAAAAGTGGAACACAGGGAGGATTATCTAGCAAAACTGAGGGAGACGAAAAAAGTAATCAACAAAGCAAAAAATCAGGCAGAGGAAAGGATTGTCAAAGAGATAAAGCGAGGTGTCAAAACATTTTTCAAATACATCAGAGAAAGGAGAAAGGTCCATAGTGGTATAGTGAAATTGAAAGGTGATAAGGATCAATGGGTGGAGAGAGACAAAGAAATGGCAGAAATATTACTAAGGAAGACCCTGGAGAAGGACCGTCACATGTTATCAAGCCTGTAGAAGGGGGTGGAGTAGACAAAACTCCATTTACGGAAGATAATGTATAGGAAGAGCTAAGAAAACTGAAAGTGGATGAAGCCATGGGGCCTAATGAGGTTCACCCCAGAATACTGAGGGAACTCAGAGATGTGCTGGCGGGTCCACTGTGTAACCTGTTAAATAGATCCCTGGTGCCTAGTGACTGGAGAAGAGCGGTGGTGGTCCTGCTTTAGAAGAGTGGGAGCAGAGAAGAGGCTGGAAACTACAGGCAGTTTAGCATCACCTTGGTTGTGGGAAAATAAATGGAGACTCTTCTGAAGGAAAGGATAGTGAACTATCTACAATCCGGTGGTTTGCTCGATCAGAAGCAGCATGGATTCACCAGGGGAAGGTCCTATCAGACTAATCTAATTGATTTCTTTGATTGGGTGACTAGAGAACTGGATTAGAGAAGAACGCTCAATGTAATTTACTTGGATTTTAGTTAAGCTTTTGATACAGTCCCACATAGAAGACTCATCAAAAAAATGAGAAGCTCGAGAGTCAGCTCCAAGGTGAAGGCATGGATTACAAACTGGTTGATGGATAGAAGACAATGGGTGATGGTAAATGGAACCTACTCTAAAGACAGAATGATGTTAAGTGGAGTGCCACAGGGACTGGTGTTGGGACCAGTTCTGTTCAACATCTTCATGAATGACATTGCGAAAGGGATGGAAGGTAAAGTTTGTCTATTTGCGGATGATACTAAGATCTGCAACAGAGTGGACACGCCGGAAGGAGTAGAGAGAATGAGACAGGATTTAAGGAAGCTAGAAGAATAGTTGAAGATATGGTAGCTGGGATTCAATGCCAAGAAGTGCAGAGTCATGCATCTGGGGTGTGGTAATCTGAAAGAACTATATGCATATCATATGTATCATATGTATCTAGTTAAAAACCCCAGCTTCTTTTCTCTGTTCCAAGTTATTACTACCCTGTTTTATTGTAACTGCAACCCTTAACTTTCACTTATATATTGTTACTATTACTACTACCTTTTTTAATTTTTGTTATTTATTGTTATTTATGACCTCTTGTTACCTCTTCTCTTGTTAATTGTAAACCGACATGATGCGATACTCATCGCGAATGCCGGTATAGAAAAACTTTAAATAAATAAATAAATAAATAAATAAATATGCATTGTGGGGTGAAGGGTTGATATGCATGGAGCAGGAGAAAGACCTTGGGGTGATAGTGTCTAACGGCCTGAAGTCAACGAAGCAATGTGACACGGCGATAGCCAAAGCCAGAAGAATGCTAGGCTGCATAGAGAGAGGAATATCTAGTAAGAAAAGGGAAGTGATAATCCCCTTGTACAGGTCCTTGGTGAGACCTCACCTGGAGTACTTTGTTCAGTTCTGGAGACTGTATCTCAAAGGAGACAGAGACAGGATGGAGGCGGTCCAGAGAAGGGCAACCAAAATGGTGGGTGGTCTCCATCGAATGACTTATGAGGAGAGGTTGAAGAACCTGAATATGAATACCCTGGAGGAGAGGAGGAGCAGGGATAATATGATACAGACCTTCAGATATTTGAAAGCTTTTAATGATCCATGGTTGTCAACAAACCTTTTCCATTGGAAACAATTTAGTAGAACTAGGGGTCATGACTTGATACTCCAGGGAGGAAGACTTAGAACCAATGTCAGGAATATTTCTTCATGGAGAGGGTGGTGGATGCCTGGAATGTCCTTCCAGAGGAAGTGGTGAAGACTAAAACTGTGAATGGGCATGTGATAAACACTGTGGATCCCTAAAGGCTAGAGGATAGGAATGAATAAAAAAGCTTGAGGGTAACTGCATGGAGTAGCAGTTACTATCCTTAACAGAAACATGGAGGTGACCTGCATGGAGCAGCAGGTACTACTCTTTACAAAAATGAGGGGGTAACCTGCACGGAGCAGCAGTTACTAATCTTGACAAAAACGAGGGGTAACCTGCATGGAGCAGCAGTTACTACCTTGGGAAGCTTGGTGGGCAGACTGGATGGACCATTGTGGTCTTTTTCTGCCTTCATTACTATGTTACTATGTACAAAATCACCTTCAAATCACTTGCAGGAATGAGGGAATTAATCTCTAGCCATCCCCAATGCTGCTATGGTGCTACCTAGTGAATGCTAAATGAAATATCATACTTGGCCAACAACTGGTCATTCACTGAGGCAACTGCTCATGGAAGAGAAAAGAAAAAGACCTGGCATACAAGAGCTATTATTGCTATAGGTCATCACAAAATACCTTTATAAAGACATGCTATATGTGCTAGTCTTGAGCAGATAGAATGCTATCCCAAAAAGCACCTGACCAGCTAGCAACATGGAGGCAGGAGAATATGCAGTAATCTTCTTCCAAGACAGGATAGGTAATGTAGACAGTCAACTCACTCAAACTACAAACAGGAATAGTGCAGGTGCCTGAAGAATAATGCCCCAAATACAATAAATAACTAACAGACGAAAAGCTAACCGCTCATTTCATAACCTTGCCAGAGCCCAACCCAACATGAATGAAGGCCAAGGATTCCTGTGCAACTGTCGGGGGTGAATCACAGCATGTGACAGATGCCTAGATGCCCTAGATGACCTGCTAAAGAAAAGGAAAGGTGACACATCGAAAATGTTGACATGCACGTGCTGGAGCGTAAAAGGCATCAGGGATAGTGAAGATCCCCTATACCCAGCTCTTCAGATTGTCAGAACATATATGACACAGGTGTGTCAAGCAAAGGCGTTCAACTGCAAATGCATGACTATCCAACCCAAGCAGATGACAGAGGATTTATAATCCTTCATTTAATTTAGCTAAGTAGCA
This sequence comes from Rhinatrema bivittatum, assembly GCF_901001135.1. Lineage (NCBI taxonomy): Eukaryota > Metazoa > Chordata > Amphibia > Gymnophiona > Rhinatrematidae > Rhinatrema > Rhinatrema bivittatum. Next base: position 502,504,833 of record NC_042616.1, read on the forward strand.
ATAATACCTGCCATACTCCTGGCCCTGGCCCCTGATACTTAAAAAGGACCACGCACTGATGAAGAGGAACTAGAACCTTTAGCTGGTTGGCCATCCTTCTAACCCATCCTGTGAGATTCATTGAAATAACTTGCTGAACCAATCACTGTTCTTTTTATTAGTATGACTGTACTACTATTAATTTTATATTTTTCATTTTCTTGTTTGATGCTTTATGAGGAATGGTGATGTTTCTGGTTTTCCATGGTTGAACTGTATACAGAGATTGGCTTGTTGTGGTTTCCAGTTCAGTTTTGTCTGCATGTTTCTGTTTATATTATATTTTATGGTCTCTTTATTCTGCATTTGGTGAGGGTCTGTCTTTGCTCTGCATGTGTGACCATGGTGAGGTATTTGCTACTGTGTAGATTCTGTGTAGCGATCTATAGCGGCTTGGCTTTTCTGTTTTCCTAATGCAAGGGGTATTGTTGTTTTAGAGCCTATTACAATATTTGCGGGGTGTTGACTTTTCATAGGTAGGGTTATTGCTGTTTCAGTTCTGGTAGTCAGCACTGTTTCAGTATGGGAGATTTACTATATTGTAATTGTAAGTCATTTACTCAAAGCTTTCTGAGGGCCAAGTCCATACCCAAAATGTTTTACAATAGGCCTAATGGCTTACCATATGGGGTCTATGTGTCTTGTTTTTTACTTTCTTGCTGGGTTTTCTGGTTAGTCGCACAGCAGTGCATGTAAATATAACATACATGTGATATTTTTTACCTCGGAAGACTGTACTTTAAATATCCTTTTTCAATTACAATCTATTATTATGTATCCATAATATTTAATAATTTAGGAGGGGCAACCGGGGGGGAGGGGATGAGGTGCAAGGCTGAACAGTTTACCTAGAGTACCTAATACCCTTGCACTGGCCCTGCACAGCTCTTGGCCTCCATCCTTGTTGTAGCTGGTAATAACTGATTTTATCTTCCCTGGCCAAGCTCAGAAGTTACAGCGGAACAAAAAACATCAGTGGCCAGCGGGGGACAGAGAATACAGCTTGTACAAAAATTCCAAACCATAAACAATCTCCTTTAGTCTCATTCCCTGTACCTCCCTCCTTACAACTGAGACTCACTGTAACAAGCTAGCTTCATTTTTCACAGAGAATATCTCCCACAACTGAACTAAACTGGAAAAAATGCCAGTACAAAATCCATCACAGGTAAAACAGACTCTGCCATCATGTTTTAAAAGCAGACATGAAATGCTTTAGGAAAAATGTAAAGAGAGTTGTCTACACTGAAGCATTTTCTACTCTGGCAAACATCATTGAAGTAACCCATGCTATAGTTACACAATGTTAGGTTCCATATTAGGAGCTACCACTCAGGAAAGAGATCTAGGTATCATAGGGGTCATTTTCAAAGGAGTTACGCATGTAAATGTGACATACTATTGTAGCAATTTTCAAAAGCTATTACTCGAGTAAGTGCACTTACTTGAGTAAAATCCTATGGACAATTCAATGACATATATTGTAGCAATTTTGAAAAGCCCACTTACTTGAGTAAAGTGTATTACTCAAGCAAAACCAGTTTTGCTCGAGTAACTGCTTTTTAAAATCTACCCCATAGTGGATAACACATTAAAATTGTCAGCTCAGTGTGCTGCAGCAGTCAAAAAAGCAAAGAGAAAGTTAGGAATTATTAGGAAGGGAATGGTGAATAGAACGAAAAATGTCATAATGCCTCTATATCGCTCCATGGTGAGACCGCACCTTGAATACTGTGTACAATTCTGGTCGCCGCATCTCAAAAAAGATATAGTTGCGATGGAGAAGGTACAGAGAAGGGCAACCAAAATGATAAAGGGGATGAAACAGCTCCCCTATGAGGAAAAACTAAAGAGGTTAGGACTGTTCAGCTTGGAGAAGAGACGGCTGAGGGGGGATATGACAGAGGTGTTTAAAATCATGAGAGGTCTAGAATGGGTAAATGTGAATTGGTTATTTACTCTTTCAGATAATAGGACTAGGGGCGCTCCATGAAGTTAGCATGTAGCACAATTAAAACTAATCGGAGAAAGTTCTTTTTTACTGAATGCACAATTAAACTCTAGAATTTGTTGCCAGGGGATGTGGTTAGTGCAGTTAGTGTAGCTGGGTTTAAAAAAGGTTTGGATAAGTTCTTGGAGGAGAAGTCCATTACCTGCTGTTAATCAAGTTGACTTAGAAAATTGCCACTGCTATTTATTACTAGCATTAGTAGCATGGGATAGACTTAGTTTTTGGGTACTTGCCAGGTACTTATAGCCTGGATTGGCCATTGTTGGAAACAGGATGCTGGGCTTGATGGACCCTTGGTCTGACACAGTATGGCATGTTCTTGTTATTTTATGATGATCAAAGAAACAGGCTGGAAATGGCAAGAATAAACTGGAATTAGTGATTATTTGTTTATTATTCTAGACCGACTCCAACTGGTTTTTATCCTTTTAAAAGATGTGGTCTCCAAAACTGTAAACAGTATTCCAAATGAGGTCTAACCTGGGACTTATACAGGGGCAATATCACCTCCTTTTTTCTGCTGACCATTCTTCTCCTTATGCAGCCAAGCATCTTTTTCGCTTTCCCATTGCATTATCCATCTGTTTGGCCACCTTAAGATTATCAGATATGATCACCCCCAGATCCCACTCTTCTTTTGTGCTTAGAATTTCAACCCCGTACTATACCTCTCTTTTGGGTTTTTGCAGTCCAAATGCATAACTCTGCATTTTTTTAGCATTAGCTGCCAGATCCTAGAACATTCTTCAATTTTTGTTAGATCCCTGCTCATGCAATCCCTTCCTCCTTCATGGTTGTCTACTCTATTGCAGATTTTGGTTTCATTGGACAAAAGACAAACCTTTCCTGAAAATCCTTCATCAATATTGCTCATGAAAAGAACTGATCCAAGGACTGGTCCCTGCAGCGCACCACTATTAATGGCCCTCTCCTTACAATGAACTCCATTGCCCCTACCCTTTGTTACCTCACTCTCCATCAGTTTTTAAACCCAGTCAGTCACTTTAGTGTCCATTTCAAGGGTGATGATTTTATTTATAAGTTGCCTTATTGAAATCCAAGTACACTACATCTAGCACTCTCTTTTGATCCAATTCTCTGGTTACCCAAGCAAATAAATTGATCAGATTCATCTGACAAGACTACTTCTGGTAAAACTTTGCTGCCTTAGGTCATGTAATCCATTGGATTCCAGAAACTGTGCTACCTTTTGTGTTAACAGTAGGGATGTGCAGAGCAAAAGTTTAAGTTCATATGTCCATAAGTCGAAAGGGGGTCCCATTTGTGGTCAATATGGACATATGGAGAATTCCATAAGTTGAGTCTATGTCCATATGTGCAAATAAAAATTTAAACCCCTCACCCTCCTTAATCCCCCCCCCCCCCCCCAAGACTTACCAAAACTCCCTGGTGGTCCAGCGGGGTCAGGACGCCATTTCTGACCAACTTTGCAAGGAGCACGTGACGTCGGCGTCACGTCGGAGTGACGCGGCGTCACGTGATTCCCCACGGGGTCGCTTCCGGGATCCTCGTTCGGCCCAAAAGGAACTTTTGGCCAGCTTGGGGGTGTCAGGAGGCTTGGGGGTGTCAGATCAGCACAGAATTGTAACATGTGTGGATTTGGTGGGGCAGAAGGAAAGCCCCCATGAAAGGACACCTTCCTCAACCTGGCTGATTGTGTGGTTGGGCAGATTGATAATGTTGGGTGCAGTTTGGGGTATCCATTGTGAGTCAAATTTGCATAGTTGAATTAAATAAGAGATGCTTACATGAAGTAGGGCTACCTACTGTTATGAGTGATTCCCCGCGGGGAATCACGTGACGTCGGCGCCACGTCAGAGTGACGCGGCGTCACGTGATTCCCCGCGGGTTCCCTCCGGCACCCTCGTTCGACCCAAAAGGAACTTTTGGCCAGCTTGGGGGGGCCTCCTGACACCCCCAAGCTGGCCAAAAGTTCCTTTTGGGCCGAACGAGGATCCCGGAAGCGACCCCACGGGGAATCACGTGACGTCGGCACCACGTCGGAGTGACACGGCATCACGTGATTCCCCGCGGGTTCCCTCCGGCACCCTCGTTCGGCCCAAAAGGAACTTTTGGCCAGCTTGGGGGTGTCAGGAGGCCCCCCCAAGCTGGCCAAAAGTTCCTTTTGGGCCGAACGAGGATCCCGGAAGCGACCCCGCGGGGAATCACGTGACATCGGCGCCACGTCGGAGTGACGTGCGTCACGTGATTCCCCGCGGGTTCCCTCCGGCACCCTCGTTCGGCCCAAAAGGAACTTTTGGCCAGCTTGGGGGTGTCAGGAGGCCCCCCCAAGCTGGCCAAAAGTTCCTTTGGGCCGAACGAGGATCCCAGAAGCGACCCCGCGGGGAATCACGTGACGTCGGCGCCACGTCGGAGTGACGCGGCGTCACGTGATTCCCCGCGGGTTCCCTCCGGCACCCTCGTTCGGCCCAAAAGTTCCTTTTGGGCCGAACGAGGGTGCCGGAGGGAACCCGCGGGGAATCACGTGACGCCGCATCACTCCGACGTGGCGCCGACGTCACGTGCTCCTCGCAAAGGAGTTCAGAATGGCGTCCTGACTCCTCGCTGGATCACCAGGGAGTTGTGGTAAGTCTTTGGGGGGGGATTAAGGAAATTGAGGGGTTTAAATATTTATTTTGGATCAACAATCGCGATTTCCAACGTATTCAACATAGCTATGTTGAATAACATAGCTATGTTGAATAAGTTGGAAATCCGATCATTTACGCCTCATCACTTTTTTAAGTTAAAAAAAAAAAAAGTAGCGTTTTACATTTAAGTTCAAAACGAATGCACACCCCTAGTTAACAGTGATTTCATGAATTTGCTCACCACAGAAGTCTCACTGCCCTGCCTGTTTCTCCCAGCCTCTTCCTTACTTCCATGTTTGGGAATAGGAACCACATCTGCCTGTCTCTAGTCCTCTGGAACTACTGCTGACTATTGAAAAGGTCAGCCAGTGGAGCTGCCAGAGCTACTCCAACTTCCTTTATAACCTCAGATGTATCCCATTTGGCCCCATCACGTTTTCTACTTTAAGTTTAGCTAACTTCTCACAAACATACATTTCTGAAAATTAGTTGAGGTTTACCTCTTTCATTCCTATTTGTGTTTGCTTTATGTGGTTCTGCTCTTGGCTCTTCCACAGTGAACATTGAGCAGAAATATTTGTTAAGTAATTTCACTTTTTCCTTGTTAGCCTTTATATATTCCTCCCTTTCTTCTTTGAGTCTCACAATGCCACTATAGCATTCCTGCCATAGCTAACATAACTTAAAAAAAAAATCTCGTCCCCTTGTTTTACTTGCATTTGCTATTTTTTTCCATTTACCTCTTTGCATTCCTCACTACTTTCCCAACTTCTCTTAGCTTTTCCAGATATTGTCCCCTGTCTTTCTTTTTTCTGCAATCTCCTGTACTTTATGAAAGCAAACCTATTTTCTTACCATTTCAGCTCCCTTAGAAAACCATAGCAGTCCTCTTTTTCCTCTTTCCTTTATTTACTTTCCTAACAAAAAGGTTAGTTCCCTTTTTAATATCTCCATTTTAGTTTGCCCATTCCTGTTTTCCCTTAGATTTTCCCATCCAGCTAATGACTGAAGTGTGCAACACCCCAGTCCTAACACCCAGTGTTGGCTTCCAACACTCTACAGTACTATATTCAAGATCCTGACCCTGATAACTCCCGAAAGACCTGACTCCAACTTACCTCAGCAGTATCCTCACCCCTATGAGCTCTCCTGTGCACTACGGTCACTGTCACTGCCTTGTGATCCCACCCCAGAGAGCAACGCATCTCTCCAGCACTAGAAACAGAACCTTCACTGGCTCTGCTCAAACCTCGGGAACTCCTTGCTCCACTACATCAGGCTAGTCCTCTGACCTTCTATTGTCCAGAAAACTAGTCAAGACTTGCTTTATGAGAACATCTTTTGGTGCCATCTATTAACATTCACAAACACATTATTCAAAGTCCTATAACCTATGTTCAGACACCTGATGTCTGTATTTCTCTGGACCTGCAGAAAACACCCCCCCCCTCATCCCCCCACTTTACATTCACAGGACATCTCGACCAAACATAACTATTAAGCAACTCACTTGACTCCAGACCGCTATTGCCTCTCACCTGCCTAGTACTGGAGCATACTGTAATCCCCCTTTCCAGAGCTTGATTTTAAATGCCAGTCAAATTGTATGGGGTGATTCTTACCTTCCTGATCTCACTCATTGTATCTGATTATAACCTAACTAATTGTAACTCGCTTTGAATTCTTTTATGATGCTTGAAGAGATCATGTTTTTGTACACATAGCTTGTTTAATAAACATTACAGAAAAAAATAATTACATTAATGAGTTTGAAACTTGTGAAAAATAATGCCAATCATCAAGGCCTCAACTTTTGTTGCTGTTCTACTCTTAGGTGCAACTCCTGGGCTAATTATTTCCCCTTGCAGACCACACCTCAAATAAGGGTTAAGCTTGTAAAATCCTCTCCCGATGTTGTTATACTCATAAAGTCTAGAATTCTCTGCCAGGGGAAAAGGGAAAATTACTTCCTAGGCTCTGAGCATTGGTTACTAGTTAATTCAGTATTAAAGTCTCTTGTAAGCAGCACTAATAATCGACTTGTTGGAAACAGCAGTAATAATCACATCGGAAGCATTTAGTGGTTTTCAACTTAACTTTTACTGATTAACAATGGCAAGTTGTTAAAAATGTTTAGTTACTGGAGGGTGCTGATGAGCACTAAATGGAGGTGGACACGTTCTTTTAAAACTCTGACCATCCCTGGGGATTTTCTTCATCTACACACCTTTTTCTTGGTTTAAAATGTATTTTTAGGAAGGCTGAGAGATTGACTGAACCTCGGTATATCAATCTGTTATGGCACTAAGACGGACCTGAGGCACAGCAGACTGGCAAATTGTCGATTGTTACAAGGAATTGGGAAAGTCAAAGTCCTGTTGCTGACCAGGAGAGAGAAGCAGGAGGAGTATGTGCAGGATAAGAAGACAGCTGGGAGAGGTAAAAGAAAACCTTAATTATTGTCAATATAAAGGAATTGAGGGCTGATTTTGCTAAAGACCTGGTGGCTGTGAAAATGGACATCGAGGAGATTAATGAAAAGCTTGATGGACTTTGCCCTAGGATGGAGAAATTAAAGCAACACGTCTCTGATCTGGAGGATTGGGAGACATCTACAGCTAACTCTTTGGTCACACTTCAGAAGTATGTGGAAATATACCACTGGACAAGGATATTGACTTGGAGGATCAGTTCCGACACCTCAGTGAGAGAGTATATAGTATCCCTGAGAAAATGAAGGGCTGAGATGCCATTTTGGAACAGATGTTCCCTGACTTGTTCTCACTTAGGTGCTGCAGATCCAAAATGTACTATCAACTGATGGCACATCACCCTCTGGTCAGGGACGATCTAACAATAATGCTCCCAATCCTTTTTTGGTTAAACTTTCATCAATTCAGAGCAAAAGAATGAAGCCTTCAAAGGCCAGAGAAGTGGGAAGTTTACAGTTCAAATGTCATTATGTGGCAGTATGCCTCGATTATAGTTATGAGAATCAGAAAAAGTACATAGTATATATGGAAGTTAAAAAGCTCCTAAATGAAAAAGGACTGAGTTTTTGATTACTCTACCCGATAAGTGCTTGTTTTAGTGGAAGGAGCTTGGAAGCAGTAGATTACATACTGTACCTGAATGCAATCCACTTTGAAGTGCTGAAAAGTGGAATATAAATAAAAATTTTAAAAACACCAATACTCCAGAGAAAGCAAAGCACAATTATGAAACTGCTCCCTCAAAATGGCAGTGTGTGGAAAACCCAGGTCTGCGTCTCTGCAAGGCTGCCTAAGAGTGCATTAGGATCATATTGGAGAGGATGGGGTTGCAAGATATTGAAAGATGAAGAGGACAGGGGAGAGGGTTTATCTGCCTTAAATGACAATCAAGAGTGGCCAGTCCTAGCAATATGCACTGGATCAATCACGGCAGCATTGCAGGATCATAATGAAAAAGACACAGTTCGGAGCTTGAAATCTCATGGTGGGAGAAGAGGGGATACTCTTTCAGATCGACCTAGAGTTGTTTGTTGAATGAGACGATTGATTGATTTAGTTGGCTTTCATGCCCCATGATTCCACTGGAGGGAATAAGGTTTTGGATGTGGACACCAGCCTTTAAGGGGTCAACATGCTCTTTTAAATTGCTTAATTTAGAAAACACTTTTTCTTTGCCTCTTCTCCTCTCTGCTTGTTTCTTTCCTTTTCTAGGTTGTATTATTTTTTGATAATCTGTGGCGATATTGGAGAAAGCTCATAAAGGGAGTATTTTGCTGTTAATAGTGAGTAGAGGGGGGTGGAGGATCTCTGGAGGTGAGAGTTTGCCAGCTCTTAGGGTAGTTTGGATTGCTGTGAGGTGGGGATTTAATGGTTGAGGGGGAGGAGGAGCTGGGGGGCTCAGAGTACACTAGAAGGGAATTGGGAGTAGACTTTGAAGGTTCAAAGGTTATAGGAATTAGATGCCTGGTGAGGTGCTTATTAGGAATAATGCCATACTAAGAAGGGGAAGACTAAGTGGAGATGGATGAAGTATAACACTAAATGTGAGTATTTAAATGTTGAGGTATTTTGGATATTTCAAATAGTTAAATGCTTGGAATGTTAATGGGTTAAATCGCCCTATAAATTAAAAAAAAAAAGGTTTTGTCCACCCTGCAGCAAATGAAGGTGGATGTTTATTTTTTTACAGAAACATATTTGCCAATTTAATATCATGATAGACTGAAGCCTAAGTGGGTTAAGGAATGCTTTGTCTCCTCTTGGAAGCAGGGTAAAATCTATGTTACTTGGGAAAAGTGTTTGCATTGAATGCAATAAGAAAATTTTGGATCCAGAAGGGAGGTTTATGTTTCTGCAGGAAGTTTTAAATGGGGTGGAGGTCACATTGCTTAACATTTATGGCTCCAGTGAGGCTTCCAAATTGCTTTTTATAAAGGTGTTTGAATTATTCTGCATAGAGGGCAGGAGAATGTTATTAATGAGTGGAGATTTTAATATTTTTTTGACATTGTAAAAGATAGAACTGGTCTTGGACCATAACCTTAGGGAGAAGGGGTTGACTACATTTATAAGAGGGAACATTTATTTATTTATTTATATTATTTATTTAAAGAGTCTTCTATACTGATGTTAGTCGAAACATCACCTCGGTTTACATGGAACAAAGCAACGGAAATTACAAGTAACAGGGGAAGGGTAGGGGGTGGTACAAAAAACCAATAGGAGAGCAGAGAAGCATAGGAACAATTAACAAGTGAACTATAAGGAACTGGGATTGGTTGATGCTTGGCATAAATTGTATCCCTTGGGCAGATAATATTCTTTTTATTCACTCCCTCACACATCTTATTCATGGATTGACATGTAGTGGATAGGGGAGGAAACTTTTGGAGAGTCTCTGACTATGATGTGTGCTCAATTCGTGTATCAGACCATGCTCCAGTATTTATTTACTACTATATCTCTTAGCTCTGACTCTCAGAGCAAACGTGGATGGATGAAATGCTCTTGAAGGATCCAATTGTACAAGACATAAGTGGGAAGAATATCTGGCTTTCATACTTTGGGAAGCTGTGAAGGCTACTTTGAGGAGTCACTTTATCTCAGTAGGCTCTTAAGACAGGAGGGAAAGAGAGGCTAAGATAGAGGAACTTGCGTCAGAAATCAAGTGATTGAAAAAGGAATAGATGAGAGGTGATAGTGCTTCTTGTTTCTCAGCATTGTGTAAGGCTAGAAGCCAGTTAAATATATTGTTGCATGATAGGATTGATAAGCTTCTGAAAATGACTAGACAAATTTATTTCCAGAAAGGTAAAAAACTAGAGGGCATTTTGGCAAGGCATTTGGGGAGGAAGCTAGTATGGCAGTTGATTAGAGATATTAGGCAGGGGCTGCAAAACATTGCTGCTCCTAAAGAATTAGCTGACAGTTTTAGATCTTATTAAGCTCTTCACTTCTCAGAAGGCGAGGTGGCTAAAGCTCAGGTAGAAGTTTGTTTTTTTTAAGCGGCTGGGTTGCAGCAGTTAGATGTGCTGACTGTGAAAGGTTAGACACTCTTATTAATGTGATGGAAGGAATTCAGGCCATCAAGGAGCTGCAGGCTGGGAAAGCTTGTGGTTTAGGTGGGTGTGATATTGACTTTTATGAGGTGTTTGCAGATCAGTTGGCCCCAGACTTAGTGAGGGTCTTCCAAGGCGTGCTTGACAATGCTGCCCTGCTGGACACCTTGCATGATGTGTCCATTGCTGTGATGCTGAAGGAAGGTAAAACTAGTGAGGAATGTGCTTCGTATCATCCCATTTCTTTCTTAAATGCTGATTTCAAAATCTGGGCTAAAGTATTATCCAGGCAACTGGACAGAGTTTTGCCTTTATTAAATACACAGAGATCAAGTGGGATTCAGGGAGACATTCTCGTGATAATTTGTTTCATACTCTGGGAGTGATTCATGAGATGGAAAAGAGAGATCAGGACACATTTCTTACCTCCCTGGATGGTGAGAAGGCATTTGACAGGGCAGAGTGAAATTTTTTGCATGTTGTATTGGAAAAGTTGGGTCTTGGAGTGAATATGAAGGAGTAGATTAAGGCTATGCATAGGTGTCCTAGAGTTGTAGTTAAGTTAAATGGATTGGAGTCCAGGTCCTGTCTAATTGCAGTGGGGAACTTGCCAGGAGTACCCTTTGACCCTTCTCCTATTTGCATTGGTTATTGAGCCTCTGGCTGCCCATGTACTGTATAAAGGGATTTGGGTATAAATAGTATTAGTGTGAGCAAAAGATTGCTTTATATGCTGACAATGTCTTGTTATATGTTGCAAAATTGGAAAACTTACTTCCCATAATTTTAAGTAAGTTGAGAGGATTTGGGGCTCTTTCTGGATATAGGATTACTGTTACCAAATCTGAAATATTAGTTTTGAGAGAAGGTAGGCCCAAAGTTTTGAAAGCTTGTATAGATTGCCCGCTGCAGTGGTCAAAGCAGTGGATTAAATACTTGGAGATTTATTTAGCTCCTTGATGGGTGAATATTATAAACTGAATGATAGTGCTCTTATCCCCAAATTGAATGAGTATGTTAGACAATGGGGAAGTTTCTATGTTTCTTGGTTGAGGTATTTGAATGCGGGTCACATAAAATGGTTGTCTCATCTTCTTTACTTCTTCATGATGGTTCCTGTATCCTTTCCTTCCTAATTTTTTTCAAGCTTTGAATGAGATTATTGGGATTTCTTATGGAATAATAAAAGAGCTCGTATTATGTTTGAAGCCCTGCAGTTATTTATAAAGGTGAACGGCGCAGGTTTACTCAGTTTCCTGAATTATTATCTGGTTGTTTTATTCAGTTATGTTACATATGGCAACTCGCAGGACTGCCCCATGAGCCGCCGCACTCACCCCTCCACTGACCGACGCTGCCAGAGATCTCCTGTTGTAGCAGAATGCCATCATCCACACCCGCTGCCGAGTGCCGCTAATGCCGCCTTCCCTTAAGCACGCACACGTGTTCATGAATATAAGCCCCGCAGTGGGAAACGCACCTCCTGATGACGTCAGTCCGACCGGGCTATTTAAACAATGGCTCTGCAGGATTACTTCACCTCAGCAGTGGGTCTCCTGCCTACTAATAGTACATTTTGTTTGCATGTTCCTGGATCCTGTTCTCCTGTATTCATGAAGCTAGCCTTGTCTTCTAGCACTGCCTCATTCTGCCTTGACCTCCAGCCTTGCCTTGTCCTGCCTTGACCTCCAGCCTTGCCTCGTCCTGCCTTGTCCTCCAGCTTTCCCTCATTCAGCCTTGTCTTCTCCAGTCTCCCTTGTCCAGCTTGCCTTGTCCTATCCACCTTGTCCAGTGTCTTCAGTGTGTCTTTATCCACCCTTGACTTGACTCTCTGGATCTTGGCCCCTTGCTTGAACCTGATCACAATTGCCTGCCACGTGGACCCGAACCCTTGCCTGGACCTGACCACTCTTGCTGCCAGCCTGTCCTGACCTTAACCTGTCTCGGACTCTGTTGGACTGCCGCCTGCCCTGATCCCGGTGTGCCTTTGGACTCTAGTTATCCTCTCCTCCACCCTAGGGAACCGCCTAAGTCCTACCAGCTTCCAGAACCCAAAGGCTCGCTAGAGGGCACGTTTGCCAGCTGCCGGTGTAGGCCTCGGAGGTTCGCCCTTGTGGCTGTGTCAACTATACCACAGCACAAAGGGCTCACATATCCACTATTGCTTCACTGGTTACCTGGAACAAGGATACTGCCCTCTGCCTATATAGCACTGGATTGAGTTGGAAATGGGCAATGAAAAAGACAAATGGTTAGGAGTCCCTTGGAACCCTGGTGGGGTGAAGAGACCCTATAGTAGGGATGTGAATCGTTTTCCATATCGTCTTAACGATAGAAATCGTGTGGCAGGGCAAGAAAATCGTCTTAGGCACGATTTTTTAGTTAAAAAATCGTTAAAAATCGTTTTTTCCGATTAGTGCGCACTAACTCGAGTTAGTGCGCACTAACTCGAGTTAGTGCGCACTAACTGGGAGTTAGTGCGCACTAACTGAAAATGATACAATTTGACACTTTCAGGTCAGTTAAGGTCAGTTTAGGAATGAATATGTATTCCTATTGGCTGCCCTCTTATTTATTCATGTTACCAAGTTTCCTACTGACAGTATATGGGGGATGGGATGGGAATGGAAACAGTTGGTAGCTTGACAAAACAAGTAATGTGATCAGTCAATGTGACTAGAACTTGTGCCCTAACCCTGATACCAGGGGTATTGTGATCTTCCTGCACACAGTGCCCTATCCCTATTAATACCAGGAGTGTTGTGATCTTTTGCACACAGTGCCCTATCCCTAATACCAGGGGTGTTGTGATCTTCCTGCACACAGTGCCCTATTCTCTGATACTGGGGGTGTTGTGATCTTCTGCACACAGTGCCCTATTCTGATACCGGGGGTGTTGTGATCTTCTTGCACACATCCCGGTATCAGGGATAGGGCACTGCATGCAGGAAGATCACAACACTCCTGGTATTAATAGGGATAGGGCACTGCATGCAGGAAGATCACAACACCCCTGGTATCAGGGATAGGGCACTGTGTGCAGGAAGATCACAATACCCCGGAGGAGTGAGGGTCAGGCAGCTCCCCCCTGTCTGTGTGAAGCCAGCCTCTCACTAGTAATGCAGGGAGGGAGCTGTCTCAGACTTCACCATCCTCCCCCCCCCCTCACCCACACACATTCACTAGCTGGGACATGGGGGAAGTCAGGAGTGAGGGTCAGGCAGCTCCCCCCTGTCTGTGAAGCCAGCCTCTCACTAGTAATGCAGGGAGGGAGCTGTCTCAGACTTCACCATCCTCCCCCCCCCCTCACCCACACACCATTCACTAGCTGGGACATGGGGGAAGTCAGGAGTGAGGGTCAGGCAGCTCCCCCTGTCTGTGAAGCCAGCCTCTCACTAGTAATGCAGGGAGGGAGCTGTCTCAGACTTCACCATCCTCCCCCCCCTCACCCACACACCATTCACTAGCTGGGACATGGGGGAAGTCAGGAGTGAGGGTCAGGCAGCTCCCCCCTGTCTGTGAAGCCAGCCTCTCACTAGTAATGCAGGGAGGGAGCTGTCTCAGACTTCACCATCCTCCCCCCCCCCCCTCACCCACACACCATTCACTAGCTGGGACATGGGGGAAGTCAGGAGTGAGGGTCAGGCAGCTCCCCCCTGTCTGTGAAGCCAGCCTCTCACTAGTAATGCAGGGAGGGAGCTGTCTCAGACTGGTATCAGGGTTAGGGCACTGTGTGCAGGAAGATCACAACACTCCTGGTATTAATAGGGATAGGGCACTGTAAGAGATGACTGTAGTAGATTGAATAAAGATCTGATGTTTTGCTGCTCTCCTCACACCAAACAAAAACAACACACAAGCAGAGAAGCCCTTCTTACAAAGCTGAGTAGTGAGTTAAGTAGGAGGAAAAGTAACATACTTGGGCCAGTGTGGCTACTTAAAAAATACACTTACCAACAATCAATTACATATATTTGAACTGTGTACAGTTCCAGCCAGGACCACCTTTCTAAAATGCACAGTGATTGGCAAATTCAACATGCACTAGCATTTCAGGTGCCTGCTAACAAAAATAATAAACAAACAAGTTCTAGTCACGTGAGTGCTGATCATTACATTACTTTTTTTGTCAAGCTTCCAACTGTTTCCATTTCACATCCCCCCAACCATTACCTCAGTATTAGCCTTGGTAACATCAATAGATAAGAGCACAGCCAGCCAATAGGAATACATACATACATATTCATTCCTAAGTGACCTTTACTGACCTGGGAAGTGTGAACACTTTGTTTCATTTTCTGTTGGTGTTCGTTAGTTTCCAGTTCCATTTCCATCCCCCCCACCCATCACCTCAGTGGTAACCTTGGTAACATCAATAGATAAGAGGGCAGCCAGCCAATAGGAACACATATTCATTCCTAACTGACCTTCAGTGACCTGGAAAGTGTTTATTTGTATCATTTTCAGTTAGTGCGCACTAAATCGAGTTAGTGCGCACTAACGGGGAGTTAGTGCGCACTAACTCGAGTTAGTGCGCACTAACACGATTTAACGATTTTTAACGATAAATCGTTAGAATTTCTATTGATTCGTGTTCTATAACGATTTAAGACGATATAAACATTATCGGACGATAATTTTAATCGTTGAAAAACGATTCACATCCCTACCCTATAGTATATCAATAGTTTCTCAGAAGTGGTGGGTATTCCGTAATTGCTGGGGACACAGGATATACCCCAATTTTTGCATGTTCCAAATTAACTGTACTCTGGCCACAGAAATGGAAGAATATGGTGCAGAAGCCTTTCAGAACCTGTTGCAACTTTTTGTTCCTGGGCTGATTTTCAGGAGAAAGATTTTTCACAATTTTCCTTTATATGAGTTCTTCCAACTGAGTACGTTTGCCTTAGCGTGGCAGAACAATGGAAGAGTTCTGAAAGGACCCGCTGGTGGAAAGAGTCATGTGGGGAAGGTCCTTGGAACAGTAGATGAGCAGAATTTATAAGGGTTATCTGTGGTTAAGAAACTACCAGTAATAAAACATTGGGGAGAGAGCTGGGTATAAGTAGTGAGGAGGAAATTTGGGAGAGCATGTTAGAAGGGGTGTGGAAATGCTCAATCTTTGCAAATATAGAGGATCAGCAATATTGCATCCTTCAGAGAGCTTATTTGAGCCCAGCTATGCTGCATGCAATTAGCGGGACGCCGAGCAATGGTGGGAGCGTAGAGAAGTGGAAGCCTTACACATATTTTATACAATTGTCCTGTTCTGTGTGCATTTTAGAGAGGTGTGCAGATTGCAAATGGAATAATTACTAAAGTTCACATTCCAGAAGACCCTGAATTTTTTTTTTTTTAATTTGTCTTGGACATAGCGGGGGGAGACAGGTCTCACGGTCTTATTAAGAAACTTTGTTTAGCTGGCAGAAGGGTTTTTTTTTTTTTTTGAATAATTAGAAAAATAAGAATCCTCCATCAATGCAGAACTGGTAAACGGAAGTGGGGACAGTGATGGAAACAGAGGTTCTAACTGAAAAGGTGAGAGGGAAGTCTGAGAGGGATGAAAAAACTGTGGGGATCTTATGCAGTGTTTCCTGAGTACCACCATTTGAACCTGTAGCATAACTTGCATGGGAATATTCCCTTCCCATTGCTTTTTTTTCCTTTAACTCTGTGCTTGTTGATCATTTCACAATATTGGGAATGGGAAGGAGGAGGAGGGAAGATGAGGGTAGTTGGGGGTAGTTGGTGAGATTAGTTGGGTTTGGAGGAAGATGATGGAAATTGGTTTTTTTGTGCTGATGCATACAAGTTCTATGATGATTTATTGGTTCTGCTACTAAACTAATAAAATGTAAATGTAAAAAAAAAAAATGTTCAGTTACAAGTTCCTGTTATCTACAATCCATTTTACAGCTTCAGATCTTTTAATAAATTGTAATTCTCAGCTTCCAGTTAATGTATTCTGTTACTGATGTCAATGGATATATTTCATTCCTGATTCATTCCAATTAATGGGGTAATTTTAGAGCTTCTTTGCTGAATTTGATGGCTATGATAATCTTTTCCCAATTTAATTATTATCAAGTAAGTCCCATTTTTCATATCTTAGTCTAGTTGTTCAGTCATTCTCCCTAGTACCCTTCTTTATACCTGCATGTTACCTCCATACTATGGATTTCCTGCAAAAATAATTTGGTTTTGCTTTTTAATTTCATTATTGGGGTGTTTTTTTACTAGGAATTTCATTTTGTTTAATTGTTATTTTTCTTAAGTTTATGAAAATGAAATAAACATTTAGAAAAAACACCCAAATATGGATTAAATGCCAGCACAGGATCCTCCCAGGCCCCCCTTATCCTATCCGGGGGTATCCAAAGGAGAGGTCTCGGCTTAGGCTGAAGGCTAGGCCTTATGTAGACATAGGTCTGACTTGGAGACCTAGTCCCGATGCTGGGGCCTAGACTGGATGCCCTGGCCTCGGTCTTGACCTACAATCAGGCCCAATGCCAAGACCTGGCCCAGAGCCCTGGTCTTGATGCTTAGGACTCAGCTCAGGTACAACACCAGGCCCCAGCCCAGAGGATGGATACGAACACCTGAGCCTCATCGAGGCCCAGGCCCAGGCCCGATGCAAGGGTCCCAACCTAGAGGCCCATTCTGATGCTGTGGCCTAGGCCTAGGCCCAATGCTCGGGCTTCATCTTAGGCTGGGTCCCGATGCTTGGGCTTCAGCCAAGGCCAAGGACCAAGCCCAGGTCTAACACTGGGGTCCAGCTCAGAGGCCAAGTCCTGATACCAGGCCTTTAGCCTAAGCCAAGGCCCAGGTCCAGAGGCTGGAGACCAGGCTACGGAGATCCTCTTCTTCTTAAAATGACATCATCCGCTTGGGACAAACCACAGTAATTTAACTCTGGCTCCTTCTTTCTCAGTGGAGAGTGCCATTTTGAGGTATGGCAGTTTAAATGAACTGCTGTATGTCAAAATGGTGTCCTTCATTGGGTCAAGCTATTAGGCCTGGGCCTTGGCCTACACTGAGGCCAAGGCATTGGAAGCCAACCTCCGGCATTGGGCCTGGGTGTTATGACCGATTCAACTCACGACATGTGTTGGTCTGCTCTCCAGGTCAGCTCATGGCCGGAGCTAGCCGCCACAGCCGCACATCTCCAGCTTTACAAGGCTCCTCGTGGCGGCCGGGATGCCACCATCACCCACGCCGACTCTGGGCCTTCCTAGGTGTGTGCATGCGTGTCATCAAGCCTCTTCTTAAAGGCCCAATGGTGGGAACCTCAGGGATGTCTCCGACTGATGACATCACAAGGTTGGGATTCTTAAGGACCTCCTTCGCCCCTTGCTAGCTGACTTGGCAACGAGTTCCATCACCTAGTGCTTGCTCCTGTCTCTTCAGATTGTGGTTCCTGCATTGGACCTGCCTTTGGCTCTGGACTCTAGCTTGGGTACCTGCTCCTCAGGGGCCTGCTTGGGCTCTAGTTGGAGACTCTATCTCCAGGCTTCCCCGCTCCTCAGGTTAGCCTCTGCGCCTCTAGAGACCTGCCTGCTGGCTTCCCTGCTTCTCAGGGTTGCCCCTTAGACCACCTTCCTGCCTGGAAACTGCACTAGTGTTTCCCTGTTCCTCGGGGCTAGCGCCTACATTCTACGTATAGTCTACTCTCCGTGTTTCCCCGCTCCTCGGGTAGTGCCTACGTTCTACATAGAGACTGCACTCCGTACTTCCCTGCTCCTCGGGATAGTGCCCACGTTCTACATAAAGACTGTGGTTCGGGCTTTCCCGCTGCTTGGGGCAGCCCTTGATTCTCTATCTGAGATACCTCTGAGCGCAGCCCCGCTCCTCAGGGTGGCTTACGTCACAGCCTCAGAGATTCAACTGGGGCTTCCCCGCTCCTCGGGTCAGCATATGTCATCCCACCAGAGCCTCGCTCGCTATGCTGTCCCGCCCCTTGGGACAGTCTATGCTGTACTTCACCTACAGTGCCTGTCTCGCACTTCCCGCTCCTCGGGCCTGCCTAGCTCTCCTCTTCAGAGGTCTTTGCTTTGGCACTCTCATCTCCTGTCCTGCCTGGGTACTGTGGTTCCCTCCGAACTGTATCTCTACCCCGCTCCTTGGGGTACCCCACAGTATCCTCTCTACAAGCTCCTGTGATCATGTGGCTGTCACGCAAGACGTCCTATCTCTCTGCTACTACTCACTGACCTCCTGCTACAGCTGACCTCGCCTCCCGATGGTGAGACCTGTGGGGCTTCTCCCCACAGGTGGTGTCAACCCTCACCTTGGGCCTAGGGTTCACGAAACCTACGAATCCTAACACTGGGCTTGGGTTTTGGGACCTGGCCTCCAGGCTGGCCCCAGCATCAGGCCTACAACAAATGAAACAATTTTGTTTAGTAGAGATCCTTTAGGATCTCTGCACAGGTAACTTGGAAGTTGTTGAAAGATAAAACTTCTCATTTTAAGGTGTAGAATTAAAATAGAATGGTAATGTGCTCTTTATGTGGAAAAGAGGATGCTGAAGGGGAGAGGAATCCCCTAGCACAGTGATGGCGAACTGCAGTCCATTTTGGGTATGGAAGAAAGAAGACTGACAGGTAGAATGTCTGAAAAACAAGCTAAAAAGCATAGAAATAAGTAAACTGTATACCACAGAGGAAGACAATGCTTTTTTGGGGGTTATGCCAAATCCCTCCCCTCTCCTAACATCTCTAAACAAGAGGGACAAGGTGTGGGTCCCATTGAAGGTTTACTCTTGACTTCTGAGGGAATCTTCTTACCTCCTAGGGGACCCCCTACCACAGTTTATCCACCTTCAAATGCACTCACCTCACACTCTTCACACCTCCAACTCCTTCTTCTCTCTTGAGTTTCCCATGGCAGGAAGTGAGAACAGATCTAAACCCCACCCCTTCCCATCAGGGTACCTCTGACCTGTGCATGCTTCCTGCTTCTGATACCACCATTGCTGCTGCTGCCTTGAGGTTTGTGGGAGGAAGCGATTGGTGGCACACAAAGAGATCAGCGGTCCATAGAAAGGGAGAGGACAGGGCTGGCCTGTCTGCCAAATCCTTCTGTCAATGAAGTTGGCACATATGATGGAGCTTGCCAAACCCCTGTATATCATGCATCCTTATTCAATTCTGGTTCAGGTAACACCATACAATTTTGTTTCATGCTATACACCATGCCATATCATCACCTTTTTATGGTTTACTGCTCTTTCCCATTGACTGTAAGATCTTGCAAAGCATGTATGTTTTGACAATGTTTTGCTATTCAGTCTCATTATATATTTCCACTTCAATAGCTGTGGTCTGACTCTTGATGTCATATAAAGAAGACCACTGCATATTCAGCACTGCATTATATTTTGCATAAATGTAATCTCTAACAGTGAATACAAGAATAGCCACAAAAATATATATATTTGGTTTATTTTTTTTAATATTATGGGACATATCTTTTTTTTTTTTTTGCTGAAAAAGCTTTTAAAATTATTTTTAGGCATGTATGCCCAGTCTGAAAATGTATTTGCCATGCGGGTGCAAGCTGGACTCCGGTGCACCCCTGCAGGAATAGGGCAGGACCACAGGGCAAGGCTTACATTTATCATCTTCCTAGCCATCCCCCTTTCCATAGGTTGAGCCCTTGGCTTCACGGAGCCAGTAGGGTTTAGCTTCTCTGGCAGAACATCATGAAGAAGGTAAGTCAGGCAATATGAGGCAGGACAGGCTGGACAAGGGCAGGGGCAAGCACAGGCTTTGTCAGAGACAGGCAGAAAGCTGAGGACTAGATAATGGAACAGGCTGGAAAAGGCTGGACAGGCTGGACAGACACAGGCTAGAACTGAGGACTGGATATACTGAGCATGGACTAGGGTTGGATAGAGTCTCAGGCTGGGGACTGGATACAGTGTATAAGTTGAACAGAGAAAACGGCAAGGACTGGAACACAGACAAGGAGCTGGGCAGGGCAGTGAAAGACAGAACAAGGACTGGATAGGGTGGCATGAGACAGAACAAGGATTGGACAGGGCAAGGATAGGACTGGACTAGGCAAGGACAGGACTAAACTAGATAGAACAGGCAACAATGAACAGAGCAGCCCAAAAGAGCACAAGGCAAGGTATGAGAAGTTAGCAGGCCCAGAGGTCATAAGGTAAGGCAGAGAGGCCCAGGGGGCCAGAGAGCAGACCAAGGAGACCTGGGAGGCCAGAAAGCAAAGCAAGAGGGCCTGGAAGGCTGGAGAACAAGGCAAGGAGGCCTGGGAAACTAGAGAGCAAAACAAGGAGGCCTGTGAGGCTACAAGGCAAGTCAGGAGGCATGGGTAGGCCACAAGGCAAGAAAGGCCTGAGTACGCTACAAGACAATACTGGAGGCCTGAATAGGCCACAAAGCAAGACAAGAATGAGAGAACAAGGTGGCCAGGTCAGGAAGCCAAGATGACTCACTGAATAGGCCACTAGGTAATGACAATGCAGGGTTAAATGGGGCTGAGGCTTGGGAGTGGTGTAACCAGTGAGGAGTTGTTTGACAAGTCTATAGGCAAGGTTCACTGAGCACCCCTGTAGAGGGAAGACTATACAGCAGGCTAAACCTTGGTACAGAGAGCCAGTGTAACAGACAAAACCATGACAGTACACCCCCTCCCCCCCCTTTTAAGGGTCCCATTTACCATGAGGGTTGTGGCTGGCAGGTATTTGATTCCTTTGGATTACAGTTAGTGGAGTCCAATTACTCATGGACAAAGTTGTACTGGTGACTTTCTGGAACTGAGTTCTTGACCCAAAGTCTCTCTGGGATCGTGAGCTGGGTCCAGATTCTCTCTGGGGCAGTGGTTTAAAAGCAGCATCTTTCTGAGGCATAGCTTTGGTGGCACTGAATTTTATAGTCTGATTCCCTGGAGTACTGAGGCTTTGGCTTAGGTTCTCTGGGGTACTGAAGTACTGGGAAAATGTTTCTAGCGTGTTGAGATACAAGGCCAGAATCGCTCTAGCGCTGGGTGGTTGTGCTGGCATCTCTCCGTGACAGAACAGCAGATTCGGAGTTCTCAGAAGCTGTACCATTGGTTCAAGAACTCTCTGAGGCAGGGCTGCTAGCTCAGAGCCCCTCTGTGGCTTGACTGTCGAGTCAGAGCCCCTCCAATGCTGTACTAATGATCCAGGGTCTCTCTGTGGCTGGACTGAAGACTCGGGGTCTCTTCAAGGCTGGACTAATGACGCTGGATGTCACGGTGATTTGGCCTCTGGCTCAGGATGTCTTGGTGGCTTGGCCTCTGGCTCAGGTTCTCTGGGTGACTGGACCATCATCTAAGGGCATCTTGATAGTTGGGCTTCTGGAACAGGACATCTTGCTGGTGGAACCACTGGTTTAGGGGCTCTGGCTGGCTGGACCACTAGCTTAGGGTTACTTGAAGACTGAACATATGAAACATTGACTCCCTCTGGCCACTCGTCATCTGGAACAGCACCTCCCTTCTGGTGCTTGGCATTTCAAAAAGCACCTCCCTGTTGGGGCTGGGTTACAGACTCAGAATCTCTTCCTGCCTGGAGTGCTGATTCAGAGTTTCTCTGTAGCTGGAGTATCAAGTCAGAGTTTCTCTGTGGTTGGAGCACTGGTTCTGAGACTCTTTGACACTGGATAGTTGGAACAATATTCTTTTGGCATTGGATAAATGGAGCAGGCTGCCCCTTCTATGGTGGATTAGTTGGCTTGGACGTCTCCTGGAACAGAGGCAGAGAAAAGACTGGTAGAATTTCAGAGGAAGTTACAATTCTGTCAGACTAGGAAGAGAAAACAGATTGTGCAAATGACATTACAGGATTTTTTCATTGTCTAATGACTGGAGTAAAGCACTAACTTTCCTGGATGACAGAACTGCAGCTGTGGTGGAAACAAAAAAAAGCTGGAGAGGATTGTGAGCAGCAGGAGTGAAGCTAGTCACAAAACCTGATTTTCTCTGAAGTGAATTGCAAACAAGAGAGAAAAAAGTGCATGCTTCTCTCTTAGCAGACTGAATTGCTGTCCTTAGCAGCCTATGAGTTGCAGGTGGAGATTCTGGGATCTAGAGGCAGCGCTAATTAACACTTCCTGTCTAAGTGCTTCTGCAGAGGAAGGTAGCAGCACTGGAGCAGGATTAATTGACACCTTATCAGCCCAGGATTATCCTAGCTGGATTCTGGAACAGTTTAGGTTTCTTCAGGTAAAGAATTAAAATTTTTCTGGCTGGTTGTAGTTGTGCTGCTTAAAAAGGTTGTGCACAGAACTTGGTGAGAAACAATTTTTACCTCTGCAGGAATTGATTTTTAAATCCTTGTGGTTGTTTGTAGTGGTGCCTGGATGCTATGGCAGTGAGGGCGAACTCAGTCTTTGAGTGCCACAAACAGGCCAGGTGTTTCATTAGTGGGGGAGGGGGAGGAGCCTCATAAGTCCCCACCGTTGGTAGGGAGGCTGAATAGGAGCAGAGACCCCACTGGAGCTTCACCAACACCACCAGTGCCTAGAAGGAAGTCCCTTGCCAATGGAGATTGGCAGTGTCCCAGCCGTGGAGAGATGAGCTCGTGTTGGGCTGCGGCCAAAGACCAGATCCCTCCATGGAGCGGCATCAGGTAAGGGAAGCCGGCCATGGGACTCCATGGCCAGCACACACAACGCCAGGTTTTCAGGATATCCATAATGAATATGCATTAGATAGATTTACAAACTATGGAGGCAGTGCATGCAAATCTTTCTCATGTATATTCATTGTAGATATCCTGAAAACCTGGCCTGTTGGTGGCATTCAAGGACTGGAGTTCGCCATCACGGTGCTGGGGGGGGTCCTGATATTAAAAGCAGGCTGTGTCTTTGCAGGTAAGTTTCTCTGGCAGCTTAGCAGGGTTAATCATGCCTAAAGATGCTGAAGATTTTACTGTCCCTAGGCTGGATTTTTCATGAGTTGGTTTTTTTCCCCCATAGCAGAATGCATGTCAGCAGTCCTAGTTTCTGTGGAGTGAACAGTAGTTTAGAAGCCCCATAGTTGCAATAGGTCTCTAACCAGTGAAGGTTAACAAATTGACATTTGTTGCACCTCTGTTTGACTGGATTAGGGAGGTGGCAGAAAATACATTCAGGGAAGGTTAGGGGGTTATGAAGCTGACAAGCAAGGAAGTCATAATACAATATACTGTCTGGAAAGTATGACAGTGCTGAGGCAGAAACATGATTATCCATGACTGTGCTATGAAAATTAAAATCGGACTTACTGGCTGGGCTAGGAGCCCTGCTCCTACACCTGTGGAGGTTTTTGGGCCTCTTCATACTGTCATGAGGGTGTAGGCTAGACTACAGATGCACCTCTGCAGAAGTAGGGCAGGACCGCAGGGCAAGGTTTCAGTTTATCTTCTGCCTAGCCAACCCCCTCCCCCACAGATTGAGTGCTTGGGTTCTGGGGCTGGTAGGGCTTGGTATCTCTGGCAGAACATCATGATGAAGGTATGTCAGGTTGGATGAGGCAGGCCAGGCTAGACAAAGCTGGAGAGGCTGGACAAGGCAGAGGCAGGCAAAGGCAGAAACTGAGGTCAGGCATAGGCTGGACATTGTGGCAGAGCAGGCTGGAAGCTAAGGACTGGATACTGGAGCAGGCTAGATGACTCTGGACAGGCTGGAACTGAGGACTGGATACTGGGCACGGGCTAGAGCTGGATACAAACTCAGGCTGGGAACTGGATACCTGTGTACAAGCTGAAGCACGGACAAGGGCAGGGACTGGGAAACAGACAAGGAACTGGCCAGGGTGCATAAGACAGAATAAGGACTGGACAGGGTAGCACAAGACAGAAAAGGACTGCACAGAACAGGGACAGGGCTGGACTAGACAAGGACAGGACTGGATTAGACAGAACAGGCAACAATGAACAGGAAAGCTCAACATGGGCACAACAGGGCACAATGCAGGGTATGAGAACCTAGCAGGCCCGGAGGCCATAAGGTAAGACAGAGAGGTCAAGTTGTCCAGAGAACAGATCAAGGAGGCCTGTAAGGCAAGAAGGCCTTGGAGGCCACAAGGCAAAACAGGTGGCCTGGCTAGGCCGCAATACATGACAGGAGGACTGAGTAGGTGACGAGGCAAAACAGGAATGAGAGAACAAGGTGGCCAGGTCAGGGAGCCAAGGTAACTCTATGAAGAGGCCACTAGGTATTGACAAGGCAGGGTTAAATGGGACTGAGGCTTGGGTGTGGTGTAACCAGTGAGGAGAACCTTGGCAAGGTTCATTGAGGACTCCTAGTTGAGGGAAGACTGAATATTAGGCTTAAACTTGGCATGGAGAGCTGGTGTAACAGGTAAAACTGTGACAGTATTTTTAGTAAGTGATTTAAATGTTGTATAAATTAGAACTTATTACTGCAAGAAAGTATTGACCACATACATAGTGCTGCTGAATTTAACTATTATCTTTTCATACAGCTAGAATGCACATAGCTCGTAGCAGAGAAAATGACATATTTCAAATGAAATGATGGAATCACAGAAAACTTCCAGCACAAAGATAGTAATTATGTTTTCTATGCAGTAAGCAAAATGGATCAAGTAAGATTATTAAACATTATTTAGACTAGTTTGCATTAAGAAAACAATCAAGGCTTTTGTGCCTTGAAACTGACTGCCACTAGACTTCCATTTTCCAATGTTGAAATCATGTATTGTTAATTGGAATTAGATAATGAGATTTGTTGAGGACAAAGAAAATACGAAGCTTACAGGCCAATGTACTAAAGGTTTTTTTTTTCATAGATACAAAATGAGGGAATATCTTTAGTATTTAGACCCCTTAGTCTCCAAAGTTTCTGCACTTTCAAAGTGACTCCAAAGCAAGTGAAGTTCCTTCCCTGTAACAGATGTTCTCCGTAGACAACAAGATAAATCAGCCATGCAAGTGGGTGACATCATCCGATGTCGCCAAGACAGGAAAACTCGCTCAGAAAGCCCGAGAAGATATTCCCGAGGATGCATAAAGGTTGCCATACAGCTGCCACCGCATGAGACTTCTCAGTTGTGTACTAAGCTAACCTTCAATTTTAAGAGGAAGTGGGTGAGAAATCTGATTTGTCCTGCTGTGTATGAAGAACACCTGTTAACAGGTAAATAACTTTGCTTTCTCTATGGACAAATAGGAGAGTAATCAATCAAAGACATGGAGACTCCCAAGCTGAAGGTTGCATGAAGTTAATTATGGTTTATGTATCGGGGAACATGCAACCCATTTTATGCCAGATGCTGGAGGAAGAGGTGAAGTGAAGTAATCATTAAATAGAAATGCTTATCCAAAACCACTGTCTTGATGCAAAGCATTTTCTAGGCAGTAATAAGCAATAATAATGTATGCATGGAAAACCAAGTGGCAGCATTGCATAAAAAACTTCTATGGGAGACACAGCGAAGATGAGCTAAGGAAGCTGCTGTAACTCTGACTTGCTGGGCATTTATTTTACCTTGGAGATGGAATCTTAATTGTTTATAGCATTTGGAGATGCAATCAGATATCCAAGTTGAAAGAGTTCTCTTTGTAACTGAAAAACCTTGTTTGACTGGGATGAAGGGAACAGAGTCATGAAGACTTTCTGTAGGAGTTTGTTCTTTCTAAACAGAACAACAAAGCTCTTCCTTAGTCAAATATATAAAGAGCCTGTTTGCTTTAATTGGCAAGTGGTCTTGGAAAAAATGTTGGCAAGACAATGGATTGATTTAAATTAAACTGAGAGACAACTTTTGATAGAAATTTAGGATGAGTTTTCAAAACTACTCTGTTATAAAAAATTTGAATAAAGAGAGTATGATACCAAGGCTTGTAGTTTGCTAACTCTCAGGGCAGATGTACCTATTATTCAAATAAAACTTTCCAAGAAAGGAACTTCAGTTGTGCTTTTGCCAAAAGTTCAAACAGCAACGTCATAAGTTGAGCCAGAACTACATTTAGAACCCAGGGTACAGGAGGATTTTATATCAAACATTTAAGCTGATTTAGGCCTTTCATGAATCTAGCAACTGGAAGATATGATAAGAAATAGGAAGATCATTGAAATTTCCGTGATGAACTCTAAGAGAGTTAGCCTCCTTCAATCCTGACTGAGAAAGGGTAAACAGTGAAGTAATACAAGAATAGGACACATAAATGGGTCAGGACACTCTTGATGCTTCTTTGCTCCTCTGTTGGTGCCTTGAAGAACTCCTACCATTGCTGATACCCTTTTGCTCCTTTATGGTATCTTAGGCCAGTTATGCAATTTTTGTGCCACTTTTCCACAGTCTTGTTGCCTTGGAGTTCTCTTCTCCCTTCTGATGTTGTCTTCCCACAAGTTTCATTAGAAAATCCCAGTTTTGAAATTCAAAATAAGTTTCAATGCTTCCCTCTTAGACCTTAATGGAAACAAAAAATAAATGACATGAAGAAATGCTTGTTGCATGTGCCAGCCACGGCAGGCCCATGGCCAGGCCCTCTTACCCTCTTTTGCCTGCTTCACGGTCTAGCTCCACTTCTCTCACAGCCACGGGCCGCCGCCTATGACCTCGAGCCACCCCGATGCTCCTGTCTCTGCGATGGATGTCCGTGCTCCGCAGCAGGCCTCCCCGCATGTCCGCGGGGAGACGCTGCCATCCCGTGCTGCACCCCTCCTTAGGCGCACACGCATATTCTCTCCCTTTAAAGGAGCCGCGGTGGGAATCCAACCCACGGCCCCGGATGATGACATCACTGGGTCCTGGTATATAAGGCTGGGCCCAGCCACAGTTAGTTGCCTAGGCAACAGGACTCCACGCTGGTCATGTACTTCGTTGCTTCCTCTGGTGATTCCTTCCTGTTCCTGGTTCCTGTCCTATTCGTGTTCCTGATCCTAGTTCCGGTATTCTCCCTTGTTCCTATGTTACTCTACTTGTTCTACAGACTGACTCCTGGACCTGACCTTTGCTCTGCCTGACCACACTATTGACCATCTCCTGGACCCGACCTCTGCTTTACCTGACCACGCTATTGACCTTCTCCTGGACCTGACCATTGCCTTGCCTAACCATTCTACCTTGCCTGCCGCTTGCCCTGACTTCAGCCTGTTCAACGATGCCTCTAATGTACTCTTTCTGGACTTGGCTTCTCGGGCTTCGACCTGTTCTTACTCGGGCATCTGGGTCTTTGGGACTCCGCCTCATCCAGATCAGACTCACTACCCTCACCACTTCTGGCCCCTGGCTGACCACCTTCTCGTCCATAAGAAGACCTCGGATGGAGGCCCACCTAACTCCGGCCGGCCCCGGTACCCAAGGGCTCAACCTGCGGGGAACGAGGGCTGGTATTGGCAAAGCTCCAGACGACCTCTGTCAGTCAGCCAGTTCTGCCTACTGATGGCGGGGACCCGTAGGGCTTGCTCTGTGGGTAGCGTCAACCCCACCTCGGCTCAAGGGTCTACCTCCTGCGCAACAGGGTGCAACAATGCTAAATCAAACTCATTCTTGAAGTAAAGAAATTAACTCTGTTTTTTAGATGAATAAATATCACAAAGATGAAAGAAAAAACACTGAAGTAAAAATAACTATGAATTGCTTTTAGTTTTAGAATGAGCATAAACACATCATCTTGCACTAGTGGAAGAAAACAGATCTAAGAGACTTGTGCAGTGGCGGCTGAGCAGGAAATTTTTCCACAGGCTCAAAAAGTCTGTCTTGATCTTTATGAGCTCCAAGAGAGCTATCCATCAAGTGGCATTACCCACTTGTGTGGCTGATTTCTGTCCTGCTTGTCCATGAAGAAATAAACCTGTGGATTTCTTGATATCCCGTAAGTAATAACAAACAGAATTTTCCCATCAATAAGCAGGCTGAATTAGCCATGCTGTCTGGGACATCCCCATTGGCCTGAGGCAGGAACTTCTCTCCGGATGTACAGAGCTGTGCTCTGCGTGCCTGCACCGTGGTTCCCATTCGACTTCCTGCATCGCCTCAGTTCTGTTTTTTCCCGCGCAGCTACCAGATGTGGGTCTTCTCTCCTCATGCTTTTTCCCTAATTTTCCTTCCCTTTCTTCACTTTGGAGAACTCCCAAAAGCACTTTTCAGTGCTACTATGGCTCCTAAGACACCGGCTTCAAGTATTTGCCCATGTGGCAAATGTCTGTCACAGGTGAATATAGCTATTG